>NC_086445.1:164974636-165164636 GCF_028390025.1 Pseudophryne corroboree
ATTATAAGGGAATCCCTGACTACGGCTACATGCAGCACTCTGTAAAAGAACATGTTACACTGTACAACAATGTTACGTGCAGTGTAAGACATCAACTAGTGCCTTCACAAAGTGAAAATAATGGGGGGGGGGGGGGTTATTTACAGTGTACATGCACACACAGAATAGAACTATTCTACTCAGAACAGGGAACTATGACACAGGAAAAATACACCCCAGTAGTACGTTCCTGTAGGAAAACTGCAATTATACAATAAATTGATTCTGTATTGTACACATACAAGTCATATTTGTTACAGTTGATAAAATATAGACAGAAATAAGCGCACACACACAAAGGGCATATATGTATGAATATGACACATATACATAGTCCAATAAAAAGCAAATCCAAAGGGGAATGCATATGGACAAAAAGTGTCATTGCGAATACTTTCTGTATTCGGTAGAAGTTACTGTAAAATTATAGGAAAAATTAGTATGCATCAAGTAGGGAATTCTAGCAGACCTATAGAACATCCTTTTATAATACAGAACATCTACACAATTCATAAAGTATATTCACCCAAGTACATCTGAAATGAAAAAAAAAAATCTGTTTAATGTACACTAATTTACATGTGTATTGTCACGATGCCTGGATCATGACATATATAACAAGCGGTTCGCAAGTTAACCTAGTGTTAAAACACATGTACAGGTTTGTGATTATACCACTATTAAACACTGGTGAACTGACCACAATAATACATACTGTGGAGAGGCCGCTGTTAAATATCAGACTGTAGCCTTACATTTCTTAAGTTCTGAAATGATGAAACCTCGGCACACATGGCTTCATCTATTACAGCACACCTATCCCTATACTCACCTCCCTGCTACCTCCACACCTGGCACTGATACACTCGTGTAAATCACACTGAATGTCATCTGCAGAGTGCACGATCAGAACGGGGGGAGGGGGGCTAGCCACCGACGACTGTACAGCACTCAGAATTCATAGTATGGGCGGTACCCAATTAGCAGATGTACTAATATAATAAAAAGCAGGATAGAGTTTAATATATCTATCTACACACACAGTCACCAGTGTAACTTTGGTACTCCCGATGCAGCAATCTTCTCTACCTCTCATAAGTTGTATCCGTACATATTAGTGATGGGAGGCATTACTGGGTCAGCACATTTTACGGCCCCCTTATCTGCAGCTAATTGCCACTTAATTGGCTAGCAGAAACGGGAGATTAGAGGTTAACGTCTTCATCGCCATACTATTGATTATAGAAGGGGAAACGACAGAGATACTAATACCTGCTCTAGGCCGAGAAACTTTCTCCAGTAACCCTTTCCTTGCCAGGCACCGGGAGGTCCCGCACAGATGCAGGGGTGAGTAGCCCCCGGGCAGTCTCGGAGTGCCATCACCAGACCCCTCACGCATCTGCCAGCAGGTGACCCGGGGTACACCAGGTTTCAGAGGAGGGGGGGCAGGAATCCGGGTGTTAACGCAGTGACAGCGCCCCCCTCACACCCCCCTCGGGAAGATGACAGCAGCGCCCGCCCAGCCCCCCCGCCCCCTCTCCCGCTCAAACTGCAGAAATCAAACCGCAGCCCCCCCGCACACGGCGGACCCCGGGGGGCACTCGGGGGGCTTAGGGGGATTTTTTAAGATTTTTTGCAGATTTTTCCCCCCACTCCTCCAGCAGGTGCGGGCACCCGGGGCGGGGCAGCGAGCGGTGCCCGGGGCTGTCACAGCACGCAGGGGCACGGCGGGGGGTACGGAGCCGGTCACTGCCCTGTATGTGCCATATAGCTGCCATACCTCACCCGCAGCGCCCTCACCCACCTCGGCCTCCTCTGTGACAGCCCCCCTCGCACGCCGCTCTCCGTCCTCACACCGCTGCCCGCTGACACGCAGCGCCCGGGCTCGGGGCGTCCTGTGCGCTAGCTCCGCTCCCTGTCACTCCGGTTCGCTCCAGTCATGACTCGAAAATGGCGCCGAAAGCGCAGAGCTGCTCATTCAAATTCGTTACTGCCCCGGGGCATGCCGGGAACCACTCCGGCTGTCAGGGTAACCACGCCCACCCACCGATCCCGTGACACGCCCACAGGGCACGCCTACCTCAGCCCCGGACGCCGGCGGCTCGGGCGCTGTGACAGCCCGCTGCTCGCCCTCTCGCTGGCCGGCACTGGGCACCGCACACACGGCGGGGAAAGAATAGCGCTTGCACGGAGCAGTGTGGAGGCCAGCCCTGTACATGGCGGAACACGGGCAGCGACTGCCACCATTAGTGTACTCATCGGTGTAAGGGGTGCAGTCAGTATTCCTACATGTCTGCAAAAGTAGGTGCCAATACTGTACTTTCCTAGAAATGCAGGGAGCTATTTATCAATGCATGGAGAGAGCTATACTGTACAGCACTAACCCATCAGCTCTCACACTCAGGTTACAGGCAGCTAGAACTGATTGGCTAGTGATTTATTTCTCACTACTTTATCTCTCCCCAGGGTAAATGTATGAAGCAGCGATAAGAGTGGAGAAGTGAGCCAGTGGATAAGCGTGCCATGGCAACCATTCAGCATCGAAGCAACATTTATCTCTAACGTCCTAGTGGATGCTGGGGACTCCGTAAGGACCATGGGGAACAGACGGGCTCCGCAGGAGACAGGGCACTCTAAGAAAGAATTTGGATTCTGGTGTGTTCTGGCTCCTCCCTCTATGTCCCTCCTCCAGACCTTAGTTTGAATCTGTGCCCGGACGAGCTGGGTGCTACTCTCCTGAGCTTGCTATAAGAAAGTATTTTGTTAGGTTTTTTATTTTCAGAGAGATCTGCTGGCAACAGACTCTCTGCTACGTGGGACTGAGGGGAGAGAAGCAGCCCTACTCACTGAAGATAGGTCCTGCTTCTTAGGCTACTAGACACCATTAGCTCCAGAGGGATCGTACACAGGATCGCACCCTTGGTCGTCCGATCCCGGGGCCGCACCGCCGCCCCCTCGCAGAGCCGGAAGACAGAAGCCGGTGACAGAAGCAAGAAGACTTCGAAATCGGCGGCAGAAGACTCCAGTCTTCATATGAGGTAGCGCACAGCACTGCAGCTGTGCGCCATTGCTCCCACACTAAACCCACATACTCCGGTCACTGTAGGGTGCAGGGCGCAGGGGGGGGCGCCCTGGGCAGCAATTAGAGACCTGAAGTAAAAGAAATAGATCACAAACTGTGCGCCACAACAAAGCAGCCCAGGAAAATAGGTGGTAGAGAAAGTGTCACCTCCACTTTAAAATGAATAATGTAAACAATAGTTACCACCCTGATTCTCAGGCGCTTTCAAAGTCTCTAAATCTTTAAATATATTTCAACCTTTTAAGACACAAAGAGATACTAACATAGCATAATACTGTTGTAACATTGAATTTGTTTAATATGGAGAGAGAGATCCAGACTCGTACCAGAAATGGTGGTCTACCATGGTAGACAAATGCGCATTGGATCAGGAGCGGATCACCATCCGTGTTTGCTGGAGTTCTTATATATACATATATCTCTCTCTTCCTTATTTCATCAACCGTAATGACATGTAAATGAAATGGATCTCAAATAGTGTTATACCATTTAAAATTTATTGCCACATAAAACATAAAAAAAACCTTTGACAGATGGGTTCTCACCAGACAAGATGGTCTACCGGAATAAGTAGACAAAAGCGTTTGTTATATGAGAAAACAGCCAGGCGTCCCCAGGAGTTGTCATACACAGCCAAGTGAGAGCTCCACTTGTCCCCTGCTACCTCCACCAATGCGTTTCGATAACTGGACGTTATCTTTTTCAAGGTGTGACACCTTGAAAAAGATAACGTCCAGTTATCGAAACGCGTTGGTGGAAACTCACCTTGTCTGGTGAGAACCCATCTGTCAAAGGGTTTTTTTATGTTTTTATGTGGCAATAAATTTTAAATGGTATAACACTATTTGAGATCCATTTCATTTACATGTCATTACGGTTGATGAAATAAGGAAGAGAGAGATATATGTATATATAAGAACTCCAGCAAACACGGATGGTGATCCGCTCCTGATCCAATGCGCATTTGTCTACCACGGTAGACCACCATTTCTGGTACGAGTCTGGATCTCTCTCTCCATATTAAACAAATTCAATGTTACAACAGTATTATGCTATGTTAGTATCTCTTTGTGTCATAAAAGGTTGAAATATATTTAAAGATTTAGAGACTTTGAAAGCGCCTGAGAATCAGGGTGGTAACTATTTTTTACATTGAGCAATTAGAGACCTCTTTGGCAAAAGTTTGCATAATATACAGTTGGGCACGGTATATATGTATGAGCCCCCGCCAAAATTGTACATGAAAGCGGGACAGAAGTCCGCCGTCGAGGGGGCGGGGCTTCTTCCTCAGCACTCACCAGCGCCATGTTTTTTCTCCACAGCACCGCTGAGAGGAAGCTCCCCAGTCTCTCCCCTGCAGTTACACGGTAGAAGAGGGTAAAAAAAGAGAGGGGGGGCACATAATTAGGCGCAAAAATCAATATAAACAGCAGCTACTGGGTTAACATTAAGTTACTGTGTTATTCCTGGGTTAATAGCGCTGGGGTGTGTGCTGGCATACTCTCTCTCTGTCTCTCCAAAGGGCCTTATGGAGGAATTGTCTTCAGATGAGCATTCCCTGAGTGTGTGGTGTGTCGGTACGTGTGTGTCGACATGTCTGAGGTAAAAGGCTCCCCTAAGGAGGAGATGGAGCAAATGTGTGTGAGAGGGTGTCTCCGTCGACAACGCCGACACCTGTTTGGATATGTGTAATTAAGTGCTAAGGTGAATTTATTGCACAAAATATTAGAGAACAGACAGGAAATCTACCCATGTCTGTCCCTATGTCGCAGAGACCTTTAGAGTCTCTCAATGCTCACTATCCAAAATAATAGACACTGATATCGACACGGAGTTTGACTCCATTGTCGACTACGATAATACAAAGTTACAGCCAAAATGGCAGAAAAGTATTCAATATATGATTATTGTAATAAAAGATGATTTGCATATCACTGATGACTCATCTGTCCCTGACACAAGGGTACACATGTTTAAGGGGAAGAAAGCTGAGGTAAATTTCCCTCCTCTCATGATGAAAAAGAGCGGGAATCTCCAGACAAGAGACTGCAGTTTCCCACAAAGAATTCTCAGGCAGTATCCTTTCCCCACTAGGGCCAGGATACGATGGGAATCTTCCCCTAGGGTGTCACGTTTGCCCAAAAGGTAGCCCTGACGTAACAGCTATTCTCAGGGATCCTGCAGATAGCGTGCACATTCTGGTACACTACTCAGACCGGCGATTGTGTCGGCATGGGTTTATAGCGCTGTGGCAGCGTGGACAGGTACCTTATCAGCAGAGATTGAGACCCTAGTATGCATATAGATATATATATGTATATATATATATATATATATATATATATTAAAGATGCTGTCTTAAGAGATTTGTATGTATAAAACATGCCCAAAGAGACATGAGTATACTGGGTCCTAGAGTCAAAGCTATGTCGATTTCTGCTTGTCGTGTCCTGTAGAATATGCAATGGACAGATGATGCCGACTTAAGAGGCATATGGAAGGCTGAGGATTGTGTGGAGAAGGGTTCTCGGACCTGGTCTCCACAGCTATAGCTGGTAATTCTGATATTTTGCCTTATATTCCTGCACAGCCTAGGAAAGCACGACATTATTAAATGCAGCCTTTCGAATAAAGAGACAAGAAAGTCCGAGGTGCGTCCTTTCTTGCCAGAGGCGGGGGTTGAGGAAAGAAGCTGCACAACACAGCTAGTTCCCAGGAACAGAAGTCCTCCCCGGCCTCTACAAAAATCCACCGCATGTCGCTGGGGCTCCACAGGCGGAGCTAGGCCCGGTGGGGGCACGCCTTCGTAAGTTCAGCCACAAGTGGGTTCACTCCCTGTTAGATCCCTGGGCAATAGATATTGTGTCTCAGGGATACAAGATGGACTTTGAGAAGATGCCCCCCTCACCGACGGCCCTGCCGGCTTCCCCCCACGTGAGGGAAACAGTGTTAACTGCAATTCACAAATTATATCTTCAACAGGTGGTGGTCAAGGTTCCCCTCCTTCAACAAGGAGGGGGGTATTATTCGACCATGTTGTAGTCCCGAAACCAGACGGTTCGGTCAGACCCATATTGAATTTTAAATCCCTGAACATATACCTGAAAAGGTTCAAGTTCAAGATGGAATCGCTAAGAGCGGTCATTGCAAGCCTGAAAGGGGGAGAGTTAATGATGGCTCGGGACATAACAGATGCATACCTTCATGTCTCCATTTATCCAACTCATCAGGCGTACCTCAGAATTGCGGTACGGGATTGTCATTACCAATTTCAGACGTTGCCGTTTGGTCTCTCCACGGCCTTGAGAATATTCACCAAGGTAATGGCGGAAATGATGGTGCTCCTGCGGAAGCAAGGTGTCACTATTATCACGTACTTGGACGAACTCCTCATAAAAGCGAGATCAAGAGAGCAGTTGCTGAACAGCATATCACTTTCTCTGGAAGTGTAATGGCAACACGGCTGGATTCTATATATTCCAAAGTCGCAGTTCGTTCTTACAGCTCATCTGCCTCTCCTAGGCATGATCCTAGACACAGACCAGAAAAGGGTTTATCTCCTGATAGAGAGAGCTCAGGAGCTCGTGACACTGGTCAGGAATCTATTAAAACCAAAACAGGTGTCAGTGCATCACTGCACTCGAGTCCTGGGGAGGAGGGTGGCATCATACGAGGCCATTCCCTTCGGCAGGTTCCATGCGAGGACCTTCCAATGGGACTTACTGGACAAGTGGTCCGGATCACATCTTCAGATGCATCGGTTAATCACCCTATCCCCCAGGGCCAGGGTGTCTCTCCTGTGGTGGCTGCAGAGTGCTCACCTTCTCGAAGGTCGCAGATTCGGCATTCAGGACTGGGTCCTGGTGACCACGGATGCAAGCCTCCGAGGGTGGGGGGCAGTCACACAGGGAAGAAATTTCCAAGGGCTGTGGTCAAGGCAGGAGACTTGCCTTCACATCAATATCCTGGAACTAAGGGCCATATTCAACGCCCTAAGTCAAGCGGAGACCCTGCTTCGCGACCAACCGGTTCTAATTCAGTCAGACCATATCACCGCAGTGGCTCATGTAACCGCCAAGGCGGCACAAGGAGCAGGGTGGCGATGGTAGAAGCCACCAGAATTCTTCGCTGGGCGGAGAATCACGTAAGCGCACTGTCAGCAGTGTTCATTCCGGGAGTGGACAACTGGGAAGCAGACTTCCTCAGCAGGCTTGACCTCCACCCGGGAGAGTGGGGACTTCATCAAGAAGTCTTCATGCAGATTGCAAGTCGGTGGGAACTGCCACAGGTGGACATGATGGCATCTCGCCTCAACAAAAAGCTGCAGAGATATTGCGCCAGGTCAAGAGACCCTCAGGCGATAGCTGTGGACGCACTGGTGACACCGTGGGTATTCCAGTCGGTCTATGTATTTCCTCCTCTTCCTCTCATACCCAAGGTGCTGAGAATCATAAGAAAAGAGGAGTGAGAACAATACTCTTTGTTCCGGATTGGCCAACAAGGACTTGGTTTCCAGATCTGCAAGAAATGCTCACAGAGGACCCGTGGCATCTGCCTCTAAGACAGGACTTGTGCAACAGGGGCCCTGTCTGTTCCAAGACTTACCGCGGCTGCGTTTGACGGCATGGTGGTTGAACGCCGGATCCTAGCAGAAAAAGGCATTCCGGATGAGGTCATTCCTACGCTGATAGAGGCTAGGAAGGATGTGACGGCTCAACATTATCACCGTATATGGCGAAAACATGTTGCTTGGTGTGAGGCCAGGAATGCCCCTACGGAGGAATTCCAGCTGGGCCATTGCATTCACTTCCTACAGTCGGGAGTGACTTTGGGCCTGAAATTGGGTTCCATTAAGGTCCAGATTTCGTCTCTATCCATTTTCTTTCAAAAAGAACTGGCTTCTTTTCCTGAAGTCCAGACGTTTGTAAAGGGAGTGCTGCATATTCAGCCCCCTTTTGTGCCTCCAGGGGCACCTTGGGATCTTAACGTGGTGTTGAGTTTCCTGAAGTCACACTGGTTTGAGCCACTCAACACCGTGGAGTTAAAATTTCTCACGTGGAAGGTGGTCATGCTATTAGCCTTGGCGTCAGCTAGGCGTGTGTCAGAATTAGCGGCTTTGTCACATAAAAGCCCTATCTGGTTTTCCATATGGACAGGGCAAAATTGCGGACTCGTCCACAATTTCTGCCAAAGGTGGTGTCATCCTTTCATATGAACCAACCTATTGTGGTGCCTGTGGCTACTCGTGATTTGGAGGATTCAGAGTTACTAGATGTGGTCAGGGCTTTGAAGGTTTATGTAGCCAGAACGGCTAGAGTCAGGAAAACTGAGTCGCTGTTTATCCTGTATGCATCCAACAAGCTGGGTGCTCCTGCTTCAAAGCAAAATATTGCTCGCTGGATCTGTAACACGATTCAGCAGGCTCATTCTGCGGCTGGATTGCCGCTTCCAAAATCAGTAAAAGCCCACTCCACAAGGAAGGTGGGCTCTTCTTGGGCGGCTGCCCGAGGGGTCTCGGCATTACAGCTTTGCTGAGCAGCTACTTGGTCAGGTTCGAACACTTTTGCAAAGTTTTACAAGTTTGATACCCTGGCTGAGGAGGACCTTGTGTTTGCTCATTCGGTGCTGCAGAGTCATCCGCACTCTCCCGCCCGTTTGGGAGCTTTGGTATAATCCCCATGGTCCTTACGGAGTCCCCAGCATCCACTAGGACGTTAGAGAAAATAAGATTTTACTTACAGGTAAATCTATTTCTCGTAGTCCGTAGTGGATACTGGGCGCCCGTCCCAAGTGCGGACTTCTTCTGCAATACTTGTATATAGTCATTGCTTAAATAAGGGTTATGTTTGGTTGCATCAGGGTTGATCTGATGCTCCGTTGTTGTTCATACTGTTAACTGGGTATGTTTTTCACAAGTTATGCGGTGTGATTGGTGTGACTGGTATGAGTCTTGCCCTGGATTCCAAAATCCTTTCCTTGTACTGTCAGCTCTTCCGGGCACAGTTTCTCTAACTGAGGTCTGGAGGAGGGACATAGAGGGAGGAGCCAGAACACACCAGAATCCAAATTCTTTCTTAGACTGCCCTGTCTCCTGCGGAGCCCGTCTGTTCCCCATGGTCCTTACGGAGTCCCCAGCATCCACTACGGACTACGAGAAATAGATTTACCGGTAAGTAAAATCTTATTATAATTTGCATACTCTAAAATTATGCAGAGTGGCTGATTGGTTGCCATGGGCACACTTCTCCACTCTTATCACCGCTTCATACATTTACCCCCCCCTCCCCTTTCCCCCATGCTTTGATAAATATCCCCTAAGTATCAGGGCCATTCATTATAAAGATAACGCTGGATATATTTTATATTTTTTATTTAAGATGGGATTTTACCCATAGAAACTAATCAGAATCTACCTCTCGTTTATCTAGCACCTTCTAGAATATAATACCTGGAATCTGATCCCATCCTAAATAGAACTCCCATCTTAGTTGTACCCCCTCCTGCTTACCTTTCAGTCCTATCTGGCCTGCTGTACCCATACTACATACCCTCCAACTGTACCTTTTGTGGCAGGTACAGTACCTTTTTTTATGGTCTGTAACGATCTTTGGCTCTCCAAACTTCCATTGAAAGTATAGGAAAAGCCCTTTACCTGTGGCCACGCCCCCTTTCCTAATTTGTACCGATTTTTATGTTTAAAATGTTGGAGGGTATGCATACTATTCTAGCATACCTCCTAACTGTACCGGTTTTTGGGTTTGTCCCTCCCGCGGGCCGCAGTGTCCCGCGGTGGGGGAGGGGGGTCAGTTGGGAGATCCCCTGTCACTTGCTGCTCTGTTTAAAGTGCTGGCTATGCCCCCGCTGTGACTAAAATGGGAGGCGTGGCCCGCGATCGCAGCACTGCAGCGAAGCTACGTCCCTTTGCCACAGGCTGCACACCCTTTTTGGCGGCGCGTGACTTCACTGCGCTGAGGGTCCTTATTTAGAAATTACAGATGTTGAGAGGTGTGTTCTAGGGAGACCGAAAATTCATCCAGCTCCAAATATACAAAATTTTCTGTGCTTGACAGTGGGAATCTTCCCCATCTTTAGATGGCGTTTGTTCATGGACCGTCCCGATTCAGTTACTTCTGCTGCACACAGGGCTCTTTGTGTGCACACCCCAGTTCACTCATGCGCACTAGCACTGCCTAGTCACTCAGACTACAAAAGTAGCAGTGATAGGGATCGCAGGGACATCTTTGTCACTACATGAGAGCAATGTTGAATTGCTCCAGTGTTTTAGTATCCACCACTTCTGCTCGCAGCGAGTTTGATACTAAAGTAGCACTCCTGAGCGGCAGTGCTTGATGAATAGATCCCTTAGGGCGGTAGGTCATCTATTATTTGTACCAGAGTCAATGTTGGATAAGCCCACAGGTGTGCATGGGCAAACCCCGGTGGGCCACACTGTTTGATGGCCCACCTCCTCCTCTAGGATCAGGTTCCAGTCTGTGCACATGAATTCTACGTAATACATATGTTACATTGGGTGTGGTTCATCAAATCGACAGTGTCTAGGTCGACAATGTTTAGGTCGACCACTATAGGTCGACAGTCACTAGGTCGACATGGATGGAAGGTCGACTGGGTTTCTAGGTCGACATGTGCTAGGTCGACAGGTCGACATGAGGAAATTTTTTTTTTTGTGTCGTTTTCTTTGTAGAGTGACCGGGATCCCAAATTAGTGCACCGCGTCCCCTCGCATGGCAGATATAACATGTGCAGAGAGAGTTAGATTTGGGTGGGGCGTGTTCAATCTGCAATCTAAATTGCAGTGTAAAAATAAAGCAGCCAGTATTTACCCTGCACAGAAACAAAATAACCCACCCAAATCTAACTCTCTCTGCACATATTATATCTGCCTCCCCTGCAGTGCACATGGTTTTGCCCAACTGCTAACAAAGTTCCTGCTGCGATCAACTCAGAATTACCCCCAAAGGGCCTAATTCAGACCTGATCATGGGGGTAATTCTGAGTTGATCGCAGCAGTAATTTCTCTGACGTCCTAGTGGATGCTGGGGACTCCGTAAGGAACATGGGAATAGCGGCTCCGCAGGAGACTGGGCACAAAAGTAAAGCTTTAGAACTACCTGGTGTGCACTGGCTCCTCCCCCTATGACCCTCCTCCAAGCCTCAGTTAGATTTTTGTGCCCGAACGAGAAGGGTGCACACTAGGTGGCTCTCCTGAGCTGCTTAGTGAAAAGTTTAGTTTTAGGTTTTTTATGTTCAGTGAGACCTGCTGGCAACAGGCTCACTGCATCGAGGGACTAAGGGGAGAAGAAGCGAACTCACCTGCGTGCAGAGTGGATTGGGCTTCTTAGGCTACTGGACATTAGCTCCAGAGGGACCGATCACAGGCCCAGCCATGGATAGGTCCCAGAGCCGTGCCGCCGGCCCCCTTACAGAGCCAGAAGACAGAAGAGGGGGGGCGCCCTGAAACGCAATAAAAACACCTTGGATGGCAAAAAATGCATCACATATAGCTCCTGGGCTATATGGATGAATTTAACCCCTGCCAGAATACACAGAAAAACGGGAGATAAGGCCGCCGAGAAGGGGGCGGAGCCTATCTCCTCAGCACACAGGCGCCATTTTCCCTCACAGCTCCGTTGGAGGGAAGCTCCCTGGCTCTCCCCTGCAGTCACTACACTACAGAAAGGGTTAAAAAAGAGAGGGGGGCACTAATTACGCGCAGTATTAAAAATACAGCAGCTATAAGGGGAAAAACACTTATATAAGGTTATCCCTGTATATATATAGCGCTCTGGTGTGTGCTGGCAAACTCTCCCTCTGTCTCCCCAAAGGGCTAGTGGGGTCCTGTCCTGTATCAGAGCATTCCCTGTGTGTGTGCTGTGTGTCGGTACGTTTGTGTCGACATGTATGAGGAGAAAAATGATGTGGAGACGGAGCAGATTGCCTGTAATAGTGATGTCACCCCCTAGGGGGTCGACACCTGAGTGGATGAACTGTTGGAAGGAATTACGTGACAGTGTCAGCTCTGTATAAAAGACAGTGGTTGACATGAGACAGCCGGCTACTCAGCTTGTGCCTGTCCAGACGTCTCATAGGCCGTCAGGGGCTCTAAAGCGCCCGTTACCTCAGATGGCAGATATAGACGCCGACACGGATACTGACTCCAGTGTCGACGGTGAAGAGACAAATGTGACTTCCACACGTTACATGATTGAGGCAATGAAAAATGTTTTACACATTTCTGATAATACGAGTACCACCAAAAAGGGGTATTATGTTCGGTGAGGAAAAACTACCTGTAGTTTTCCTGAATCTGAGAAATTAAATGAGGTGTGTGATGATGCGTGGGTTTCCCCCGATAACAACTGATAATTTCTAAAATGTTATTGGCATTATATCCTTTCCCGCCAGAGGTTAGGGTGCGTTGGGAAACACCCCCTAGGGTGGATAAAGCGCTCACACGCTTGTAAGAACAAGGGCTCTACCCTCTCCTGAGATGGCCGCCCTTAAGGATCCTGCTGATAGAAAGCAGGAGGGTATCCTAAAATGTATTTACACACATACTGGTGTTATACTGCGACCAGCAATCGCCTCAGCCTGGAGGTGCAGTGCTGGGTTGGCGTGGTCGGATTCCCTGACTGAAAATATTGATACCCTAGATAGGGACAGTATATTATTGCCTATAGAGCATTTAAAAGATGCATTTCTATATATGCGTGATGCACAGCGGAATATTTGCCGACTGGCATCAAGTCTAAGTGCGTTGTCCATTTCTGCCAGTAGAGGGTTATGGACACGACAGTGGTCAGGTGATGCGGATTCCAAACGGCATTTGGAAGTATTGCCTTATTAAGGGGAGGAGTTATTTGGGGTCGGTCTTTCAGACCTGGTGGCCACGGCAACAGCTGGGAAATCCACGTTTGTACCCCAGGTCGCCTCTCAACATAAGAAGACGCCGTATTATCAGGCGCAGTCTTTTCGTGGGCAAGCGGGCAAAAGGTTCCTCATTTCTGCCCCGTGACAGAGGGAGAGGAAAAAGGCTGCAGAAATCAGCCAGTTCCCAGGAACAGAAGCCCTCTCCCGCCTCTGCCAAGCCCTCAGTATGACGCTGGGGCTTTACAAGCAGAATCAGGCACGGTGGGGGCCCGTCTCAATGAATTTCAGCGCGCAGTGGGCTCACTCGCAAGTAGACCCCTGGATCCTTCAGGTGATATCTCAGGGGTACAAATTGGAATTCGAGACGTCTCCCCCTCGCCGTTTCCTAAAGTCGGCTTTACCGATGTCTCCTTCTGACAGGGAGGCAGTTTTGGAAGCCATTCACAAGCTGTATTCCCAGCAGGTGATAATCAAGGTACCCCTCCTGCAACAGGGAACGGGGTATTATTCCACACTGTTGTGGTACCGAAGCCGGACGGCTCGGTGAGACCGATTCTAAATCTAAAATCTTTAACACTTACATACGGAGGTTCAAATTCAAGATTGAGTCACTCAGAGCAGTGATTGCGAACCTGGAAGAAGGGGACTACATGATGTCTCGGGACATCAAGGATGCTTACCTTCATGTCCCAATTTAC
Source organism: Pseudophryne corroboree (assembly GCF_028390025.1). Classification (NCBI taxonomy): domain Eukaryota; kingdom Metazoa; phylum Chordata; class Amphibia; order Anura; family Myobatrachidae; genus Pseudophryne; species Pseudophryne corroboree. Next base: position 164,988,347 of record NC_086445.1, read on the forward strand.
CCTTCTCACCAAGGGTACCTCAGGTTTATGGTACAGAACTGTCACTATCAGTTTCAGACGCTGCCGTATGGATGGTCCACGGCACCCTGGGTCTTTACCAAGGTAATGGCCGAAATGATGATACTCCTTCGAAGGAAGGGAATTTTACTTATCCCTTACTTGGACGATTCCCTGATAAGGGTAAGATCCAGGGAACAGTTGGAGGTCGGTGTAGCACTATCTCAGGTAGTGTTGCGGCAGCACGATTGGATTCTCAATATTCCAAAATCGCAGCTGATTCCGACGACTCGTCTTCTGTTCCTAGGGATGATCCTGGACACAGTCCAGAAAAAGGTGTTTCTCCCGGAGGAGAAAGTCAGGGAGTTATCCGAGCTAGTCGGGAACCTCCTATAACCGAGCCAAGTCTCAGTACATCAATGAAATGGTTCTGGGAAAAATGGTGGCTTCCTACGAAGCAATCCCATTCGGCAGATTCCACGCAAGAACTTTCCAGTGGGACCTGCTGGACAAATGGTCCGGGTCGCATCTTCAGATGCATCAGCGGATAACCCTGTCACCAAGCACAAGGGTGTCTCTCCTGTGGTGGTTGCAGAGTGCTCATCTTCTAGAAGGCCGCACATTCAGGACTGGGTCCTGGTGACCACGGATGCCAGCCTGCGAGGCTGGGGAGCAGTCACACAGGGAAGGAATTTCCAGAGCTTATGGTCAAGCCTGGAGACATCACTTCACATAAATATCCTGAAGCTAAGGGCCATTTACAATGCTCTAAGCTCAGCAAGACCTCTGCTTCAAGGTCACCCGGACTTGATCCATTCGGACAACATCACGGCAGTCACCCACGTAAACAGACAGGGTGACACAAGAAGCAGGAGGGCAATGGCAGAAGCTGCAAGGATTCTTCGCTGGGCGGAAAATCATGTGATAGCACTGTCAGCAGTATTCATTCCGGGAGTGGACAACTGGGAAGCAGACTTCCTCAGCAGACACGACCTCCACCCGGGAGAGTGGGGACTTCACCCAGAAGTCTTCCACATGTTTATAAAACTCGACAAGTATTGCGCCAGGTCAAGGGACCCTCAGGCAATAGCTGTAGACGCTCTGGTAACACAGTGGGTGTACAAGTCAGTGTATGTGTTCCCTCCTCTGCCTCTCATACCCAAGGTACTGAGAATTATAAGATGGAGAGGAGTAAGCACTATATTCGTGGCTCCGGATTGGCCAAGAAGGACTTGGTAACCGGAACTTCAAGAGATGCTCACGGAGGATCCGTGGCCTCTACCTCTAAGAAGGGACCTGCTCCAGCAAGGACCCTGTCTGTTCCAAGACTTACCGCGGCTGCGTTTGACGGCATGGCGGTTGAACGCCGGATCCTGAAGGAGAAAGGCATTCCGGATGAAGTCATTCCTATCCTGATCAAAGCCAGGAAAGATATAACCGCAAAACATTATCACCGCATTTGGCGAAAATATGTTGCGTGGTGCGAGGCCAGTAAGGCCCCGACGGAGGAATTTTCAACTAGGTCGATTCCTACATTTCCTGCAAACAGGAGTGTCTATGGGCCTGAAATGGGGGTCCATTAAGGTTCAAATTTCGGCCCTGTCAATTTTCTTCCAAAAAGAACTAGCTTCAGTCCCTGAAGTTCAGACGTTTGTGAAAGGGGTACTGTATATACAGCCTCCTTTTGTGCCTCCAGTGGCACATTGGGATCTAAATGTAGTTTTTGGGTTCCAAAAGTCACATTGGTTTGAACCACTTAAATATGTGGAGTTAAAATATCTCACATGGAAAGCTACTAGGGACTTGGAGGACTCCAAGTTGCTAGACGTTGTCAGAGCCCTGGAAATATAGGTTTCCAGGACGGCTGGAGTCAGAAAATCTGACTCGTTGTTTATTCTGTATGCACCCAACAAGCTGGGTGCTCCTGCTTCTAAGCAGACTATTGCTCGTTGGATTTGTAGTACAATTCAGCTTGCACATTCTGTGGCAGGCCTGCCACAGCCAAAATCTGTAAAAGCCCATTCCACAAGGAAGGTGGGCTCATCTTGGGCGGCTGCCCGAGGGGTCTCGGCTTTACAGCTTTGCCGAGCAGCTACTTGGTCAGGAGCAAATACGTTTGTAAAATTCTACAAATTTGATACCCTGGCTGAGGAGGACCTGGAGTTCTCTCATTTGGTGCTGCAGAGTCATCCGCAGTCTCCCGCCCGTTTGGGAGCTTTGGTATAATCCCCATGGTCCTTACGGAGTCCCCAGCATCCACTAGGACGTCAGAGAAAATAAGAATTTACTTACCGATAATTCTATTTCTCGTAGTCCGTAGTGGATGCTGGGCGCCCATCCCAAGTGCGGATTGTCTGCAATACTGGTACATAGTTATTGTTACCAAAAAATCGGGTTATTGCTGTAGTGAGCCATCTTTTCTAGAGGCTCCTCTGTTATCATGCTGTTAAATGGGTTTAGATCACAAGTTATATGGTGTGATTGGTGTGGCTGGTATGAGTCTTACCCGGGATTCAAAAATCCTTCCTTATTGTGTACGCTCGTCCGGGCACAGTATCCTAACTGAGGCTTGGAGGAGGGTCATGGGGGGAGGAGCCAGTGCACACCAGGTAGTTCTAAAGCTTTACTTTTGTGCCCAGTCTCCCGCGGAGCCGCTATTCCCATGGTCCTTACGGAGTCCCCAGCATCCACTACGGACTACGAGAAATAGAATTATCGGTAAGTAAATTCTTATTTTTGTTAGCAGTTGGGCAAAACCATGGGGGTAATTCCAAGTTGATCGCAGCAGGAAGTTTTTTAGCAGTTGGGCAAAACCATGTGCACTGCAGGGGGGGGGCAGATATAACATTTGCAGAGAGAGTTAGATTTGGGTGGGTTATTTTATTTCTGTGCAGGGTAACTACTGGCTGCTTTATTTTTACACTGCAAATTAGATTGCAGATTGAACACACCACACCCAAATCTATCTCTCTCTGCACATGTTATATCTGCCTCCCCTGCAGTGCACATGGTTTTGCCCAATTGCTAACAGAATTCCTGCTGCGATCAACTTGGAATTACCGCCAATGTGCACTGCAGGGGAGGCAGATATAACATGTGCAGAGAGAGTTAGATTTGGGTGTGGTGTGTTCAATCTGCAATCTAAACTGCTTTGTAAAAATAAAGCAGACAGTATTTACCCTGCACAGAAACAAAATAACCCACCCAAATCTAACTCTCTCTGCACATGTTATATCTGCCTCCCCTGCAGTGCACATGGTTTTGCCCAACTGCTAACAAAATTCCTGCTGTGATCAACTCAGAATTACCCCCCATAGCAGCAACTTTGTTAGCAGATGGTCAAAACCGTGTGCAGTGCAGTGCAGTGCAGTGCAGAGGGAGGGGGGCAGATAAAACGTGCAGAGAGAGTTAGATTTGGGTGGGGTGTGTTCAAACTGAAATCTGAATTGCAGTGTAAAAATAAAGCAGTCAGTATTTACCCTGCACAGAAACAATATAACCCACCCAAATCTAACTCTCTCTGCACATGTTATATCTGCCCACACCTGCACTGCACATGGTTTTGCCCATCTACTAACAAAGTTGCTGCTATGATCAAGTCTGAATTAGGCCCTCAGTACACTGCATTGTCCCCATTCATTCCGTTATTCCATCTCTGCAGTACAGTAACTCTGCCATGACTACACGGTATGTTATACCTCTTGTGCTGCCCATGTCAGGCTGCTTCTACAAAATTTTACAGTGCCACTTTTATACCCCTTTTCCACTAGCTAAAAAAAACACGGGTAAATGCACGGGGGCGCGCATTTACCAGTGTTTTTTGCTAGTGGAAAAGGGTCCCTCTGCAAAAACCCAGATCAAGTGACTCGGGAATCCTACCCGGGTAGCTACCTGGGTAGGACACGGGAATGATCCGGGTAGGGTTGTAGTGTAAACGGATGCCGTGTTGATGCGACACGGCTTCCGTTTACACTGTATGGAAGGGCCGCCCCTGCTGCGTCACCAACCGGCAATATGCTGGGTTGGATGAGTGCAGTGGGAAAGGGGGCTCTGATACGGGTCGCAGCCAAGTAGCTCCCATGTCAGGCTCCCGGCTGCGACCCGCATCAGTAGTGGAAAAGAGGTATTAGTTCCCAATCTGCCCCTGGTCTGCAGTAAAAGACACAAGGAAGGGGCCCACCCCCTCAACAGACCCCACCCCCTCATCAGACCACACCCCCATTAGGGCTGCTTTCATAAATCTCCGGGGCTGGTTTTCCATCCCAATCCGCCCCTGATTGCTGCTATTAATTTGGTACATTACCATGCACTAGCAGTATTTACTATACAGTTGCAAGAAAAAGTATGTGAACCCTTTGGAATTTCCTGGATTTGTGCATAAATTGGTCATAAAATGTGTTCTGATCTTCATCTTAGTCACAACAATAGACAAACACTGTCTGCTTAAAATAATACCACACAATTATATGATCTCTTGTTTTTATTGAACCCACCTTGTAAACATTCACAGTGCAGGGTGGACAAAGTATGTGAATCCCTAGGCTAATGACTTCTCCAAGAGCTAATTTGAGTCAGGAGTCAGCCAACCTGGAATCCAATCAATGAGACGAGATTGGAGGTGTTGGTTAAAGCTGCTCTGCCCTATAAAAATCACACACCAGTTTTGAGTTTGCAATTCTCAAGAAGCATTGCCTGATGTGAAGCATGCCTCGCAGAAAAGAGCTCTCAAAAGACCTATGATTAAGAATTGTTGACTTGCATAAAGCTGGAAAGGGTTACAAAAGTATCTCTAAAAGCCTTGATGTGCATCAGTCCACGGTAAGACAAATTGTCTATAAATGGAGAAAGTTCAGCACTGTTGCTACTCTCCCTAGGAGAGGGCGTCCTGTAAAGATGACTGCAAGAGCACAGCACAGAATGCTCAATGAGGTGAAGACGAATCCTAGAATGTCAGCTAAAGACTTACAGAAATCTCTGGCACATGCTAACATCTCTGTTGATGAATCTACCATACATAAAACACTGAACAAGAATGGAGTTCATGGGAGGATACCACAGAGGAAGCCACTGCTGTCCAAAAAAAAACATTGCTGCACGTTTGAAGTTTGCAAAAGAGCACCTGAATGTTCCACAGCACTACTGGCAAAATATTCTGTGGACAGATGAAACCAAAGTTGAGTTGTTTGGAAGGAACACACAACACTATGTATGGATAAAAAAAGGCACAGCACACCAACATCAAAACCTCATCCCAACTGTGAAGTATGGTGGAGGGGCATCATGGTTTGGGGCTGCTTTGCTGCCTCAGGGCCTGGACAGATTGCTATCATTGATGGAAAAATGAATTCCCAAGTTTATCAAGACATTTTGCAGGAGAACTTAAGGCCATCTGTCCACCAATTTAAGCTCAACAGAAGATGGGTGATGCAACAGGACAACGACCCAAAGCAAGAAGTAGATCAACAACAAAATGGCTTCAACAGAAGAAAATACGCCTTCTAGAGTGGCCCAGTCAGAGTCCTGACCTCAACCCGATTGAGATGCTGTGGCATGACCTCAAGAGAGCGATTCACATCAGACAACCCAGGAATATTGCTGAACTGAAACCGTTTTGTAAAGGGGAATGGTCAAAAATTCTCCCTGACCGTCGTGCAGGTCTGATAAGCAACTACAGGAAATGTTTGGTTGAGGTTATTGCTGCCAAAGGCGGGTCAACCAGTTATTAAATCCAAGGGTTCACATACTTTGTCCACCCTGCACTGTGAATGTTTACATGGTGTGTTTAATAAAAACATGAGAACATATAATTGTTTGTGTGGTATTAGTTTCAGCAGTGTCTATTGTTTTGACTTTGATGAAGATCAGAACACATTTTATGACCAATTTATGCACAAATCCAGGAAATTCCAAAGGGTTCATATACTTTTTCTTGCAACTGTACATATATATAAATATATATATATATATATATTATATGTATGTACATCTCCAAGCCACTGTGGAAGAGGCCTGCCATACCCTTAAGTATGGGCCCCTACCACTGCATTCCCCCGGAGGCCCATTCATGTCCCAGTCACACACTGACCAAAGTGCCTAGGTAATCACTGGCACATCTATAAAGGTGTGTGGTGCACATGGGCCTGAGTAAAACCACACACCCTGTACCCAAAGAATATACTGACCACTGACTAAATCACTGGTAAATTAGCAAGGGTGTAAATTCCCCAGTGAGATCTGTACTGTGCACGCTAATATCTCAGGTAGAGTTACACTGTGTCTTGTACCCAGGGATATGCACATGTAAAATCGACTTTGACACAGTGCTAGAGTCATCACTGCAGCAGCAGGAGTGTCACGATCCGGGTATCTGGACGCCATTTCTTACCCATCAGATGTCTCCTTAGGCTGGCTCAGCGCTCCAGGACCGGATCCCATCTGTTATCCTAATGTTCACATTCCTGCATCCTCTCCTGTCTCTCTGAGACGCTGTCACAGTAACGCCTTATTACATCTGGCATGGCATCTCCCGCGGCCTCCGCCGCCGTCCCTGAGCTTCTGCATGCAGAGTGTCAGAGTGGCGATTACGTCAGCCGCGGCCTCCGCTGTGTCCGCGTGGTTGGATGTGCACTTGTCAGCCTGGCGTCTCCTGTCTCCAGTGGCCGGCGCCGCCATTACTGTTTTCATTACCACATGGATTACAAACCAAACTTCCTCCAAGTGTCTGCATGGGCGCAGCCATCTTGGATTCTGTCAGCTGATCATTTCCTCCAATCTGTTGTCAGTATTGTTAATCTGCATAATTGCCTAGCCAATCCCTTCCTTGCTGCAGGTATAAATACACTGTGCCTGAGCAAGGAAGGCGTCAGTGCTTTGGTTGTCAAACCTAGTTCCTGTTTGTCTCTCTCCTGTGATTGTCTTCCAGGTTCCAGCTCCTGTCTCAAGACTTCCACCATAGAGACCCGCACCAGCATTCCACCTGCGGTGTAGCCTGACTCTCCAATCCATTGTGGATTCATCTGTTTCCAGCTACAACATTACCTGCTTCCAGCTCAGCTTCCAGCAGAGTACAGCTTCCCTTAAAGGGCCGGTGTCCTTTCTACACTTTACCACTCTCCACCGGTATTATTATTTCTCCGCTCTCAAGTTCTACATTTCAGTTCATATTTCATCGCTCCCAAGTTCATTTATTATTTAACTGGTTCCAGCCAGTATCCACTCCGTGCTAACAACAGTCTGGTTCCAGCCAGTATCCACAGCAGCTGTTTTATCTTCAGCAACCCAGCTTTTCCTGGAACACCAGCTGGCACAATCCTGGGTTATCTCCATTGCTACAGTCGGGCCTGGTAAGGACTTTCCATCTAGAAGATCATAAGAACTATCTCACACTACCAGTGCCCTGTGGCTCCTGCCATCCTGTAGTACCCAGGAACTGTATTTATTATTTGCTGACTTTTACGTTTTCTTTTACTGCTGCTGTGTTGCGGAGTTGTCATAATAAACATCATTGACTTTTATCCAAGTTGTCGTGGTCACGCCTTCGGGCAGTTATTATTCATGTTACTTACATGTCCAGGGGTCTGATACAACCTCCCAGGTTCCGGTACATCTCAGCCCCTACAACTGAGGCTGCCTCCCGTCAGCTTAGGCCCTCAGTTGTGACAGTAAGCACTGACCTAATGAATCCAGCCGGAGACCAGGATCAAGCGGCCAGGCCGATGCAAGAACTGGCAGCCCGACTAGAACATCAGGAGGCTGCACAGGGCCACATCATCCGCTGTCTCCAGGATCTCTCTACTCGGCTGGATGGGATTCAGACAACTCTCCGTGGATCAGGCGCATCTGGTGCGTCAACCACAGTGACTCCAGCTATAACCCCACCCACCTTACCCATTTCTGCTCCACGTCTTCATCTTCCAACGCCAGCAAAATTTGACGGATCTCCAAGATTCTGCAGGGGATTTCTCAACCAGTGTGAGATTCAGTTTGAGCTACAACCTGGCAATTTTCCCAGTGACCGTACAAAAATTGCCTACATCATCTCTCTTCTCAGTGGCTCAGCCCTTGACTGGGCATCACCGTTATGGGAGAGGTCCGACACCCTGCTATCTTCTTACACTGCATTCGTGTCAACATTCAGGCGCATCTTCGACGAGCCAGGCCGGGTAACCTCAGCTTCATCCGAGATTCTCCGTTTACGCCAGGGGTCACGTACTGTAGGACAATATCTGATACAGTTCCAGATCCTGGCATCCGAACTGGCATGGAACGACGAGGCCCTGTATGCTGCATTCTGGCATGGCTTATCTGAGCTTATTAAAGATGAGTTAGCTACCAGAGACTTACCTTCTAAGTTAGATGAGCTAATCTCACTCTGCACGAAAGTTGATTTACGTTTCAGAGAGAGAGCAACTGAGCGTGGAAGATCATCTGCTCCAAAATCTTCTGCTCCTCCTCCTCGTCAACTGTCACCATCTAAAGATGAGCCCATGCAAATTGGCCGTTCCCGTTTAACTCCTGCTGAGCGCCGAAGACGTCTCTCTGAGTCTCTTTGTCTTTACTGTGCAGCTCCGTCTCACACCATCAATGCCTGTCCCGAACGTCCGGGAAAACTCCAAACCCTAGCTCGCCCAGGAGAGGGCCGGCTAGGAGTAATGATCTCCTCTCCATCTCCTCATGATTGTAATCTCCCAGTCTCGCTTCAAGTTGCTCAACGTTATCGGAACGTCATTGCTCTCCTTGATTCCGGAGCAGCTGGGAACTTTATTACTGAAGCCTATGTTAAACGGTGGTCCCTACCCACCGAGAGACTTCCTTCCTCCTTTTCCTTAACTGCCGTGGATGGCAGTAAAATTTTTGATACTGTTATTGCTCTAAGGACTCTACCAGTTCGTCTGAGAGTGGGAGTTCTTCATTCCGAACTTATTTCACTTTTAGTGATTCCAAGAGCCACACATCCTGTGGTCCTGGGCCTTCCATGGCTCCGTCTTCACAATCCTACAATTGATTGGACGACTACGCAAATCCTGGCATGGGGTTCCTCCTGTGCAGAGACATGTTTGTTTAAAGTATTGCCTGTCTGTTCTTCCTCCCCCAGGTCGTCTGATGTTCCACCTCCTCCATATCAAGATTTCACGGATGTGTTCAGTAAAGCTTCTGCTGATATCCTTCCTCCTCATAGAGAATGGGACTGCCCGATTGATCTCGTTCCAGGGAAGGTTCCACCTCGAGGCCGAACTTATCCGTTGTCTCTGCCTGAGACGCATTCTATGGAGGAATACATTAAAGAGAACCTAGCAAAGGGGTTCATTCGACCTTCTTCTTCCCCAGCCGGCGCAGGCTTCTTTTTTGTAAAAAAGAAAGATGGTGGTCTGCGGCCGTGCATCGACTACAGAGGTTTGAACGACATTACCATCAAGAACCGTTATCCTTTACCCCTGATTACTGAGCTCTTTGACAGAGTTAGCGGAGCTACCATCTTTACAAAACTGGACTTGCGAGGTGCATACAATCTCATCCGGATCCGTGAGGGTGACGAGTGGAAGACCGCCTTTAACACCCGTGACGGACATTATGAGTACCTCGTCATGCCCTTCGGATTGAGCAATGCTCCAGCTGTCTTCCAGCATTTTGTCAATGAGATTTTCAGAGACATTCTATACCGTCATGTCGTGGTCTATCTAGACGATATCCTCATTTTTGCCAACGATTTAGAGGAACATCGTTTTTGGGTTAAAGAGGTTCTGTCCCGTCTCCGTGTCAATCATCTCTATTGCAAATTAGAAAAATGCGTCTTTGAAGTCAAGTCCATTCCGTTTCTAGGGTACATTGTGTCCGGTTCCGGACTAGAGATGGATCCTGAGAAACTACAAGCAATTCAGAATTGGCCGGTACCCTTAACCCTCAAAGGGGTCCAGAGGTTCTTAGGGTTCGCCAATTATTACCGAAAGTTTATACGAGACTTTTCCACCATTGTGGCGCCTATTACTGCTTTCACCAAGAAGGGTGCTAACCCGTCCAAGTGGTCTGAAGAAGCCATGCAAGCTTTTCATCTTTTAAAACAGAGGTTCATCTCTGCGCCTGTCCTGAAACAGCCTGACATCGACTCTCCTTTCATCCTAGAGGTGGATGCCTCCTCCGTTGGAGTAGGAGCGGTGTTATCTCAGAGGGCTAAAGATGGCCATTTACATCCTTGCAGTTTCTTCTCCCGGAAGTTCTCCCCAGCTGAGCGCAACTATGCCATTGGCGACCAGGAGTTGCTAGCCATCAAGCTCGCTCTAGAAGAGTGGAGGTATCTGTTGGAGGGAGCTTCTCATTTAATCACCATACTTACAGACCACAAGAACCTTTTATACCTGAAGGGCGCACAATGTCTCAACCCTCGTCAGGCCAGATGGGCACTTTTCTTTTCCAGGTTCGACTTTAAACTCCAGTTCTGTCCGGGCTCTCAGAATCGCAAGGCCGATGCCCTTTCCCGCTCATGGGAGCAAGAAAATGAGTCAGAGTCTTCAGACAAGCATCCTATTATAAATCCGTTGGCATTCTCCACGGTAGGGATGGACTCTACGCCCCCATCAGGGAAAAGTTTTGTGAAGCCGATGCTAAGGAAGAAGCTCATGCATTGGGCCCATGCTTCCCGTTTTGCCGGACATACAGGTATCCAAAAAACCCTGGAGTTTATCTCTAGGTCCTATTGGTGGCCAACTCTGAAAAAGGACGTCTTGGAGTTTATTGCATCTTGCCCAAAGTGTGCCCAACATAAAGTATCCCGCCAGTCGCCTGCGGGGCAACTGGTTCCACTATCCATTCCCCGTCGACCATGGACCCACTTGTCGATGGATTTCATTACAGACTTACCCATGTGCAACAAGTTCAATACCATCTGGGTGGTAGTTGACCGGTTCACCAAGATGGCACACTTCATTCCTCTCACCGGTCTTCCGTCAGCTTCCAAGTTGGCTCAAGTATTCATACAAGAGATCTTCCGACTCCACGGTCTTCCTGAAGAAATTATCTCAGATCGAGGAGTTCAATTCACAGCCAAATTCTGGCGAAGTTTATGTCAAGTCCTCCAAGTCAAGCTAAAGTTTTCCACGGCTTACCATCCTCAGACCAATGGTCAAACCGAGAGGGTGAATCAGGACTTGGAGGCCTTCCTCCGCATCTATGTGTCCTCCTCTCAAGATGACTGGGTTCAATTACTTCCCTGGGCCGAGTTCTGTCATAACAACCAGTATCATTCTTCATCTGCTTCAACACCATTCTTCACTAACTTTGGATTCCACCCTAAAGTTCCTGAGTTCCAACCGCTTCCAGCAACTTCTGTTCCCGCAGTGGATATCACCTTGCATCAGTTTGCCAATATCTGGAAGAGCGTACGATCAGCTCTGCTCAAGGCATCGTTCAGGTACAAGAAGTTTGCGGATAAGAAGCGTCGAGCAGTTCCTGCTCTCAAGGTGGGTGATCGGGTATGGTTATCCACGAAGAATTTGAGGTTAAGAGTTCCCAGTATGAAGTTTGCACCTCGCTATATCGGTCCTTTTAAGATTGAACAAGTCATCAATCCTGTTGCTTACAGACTCCAGTTGCCTCCCTTCTTAAAAATACCCAGGACATTCCATGTTTCCCTGTTGAAACCGCTGATCTTGAATCGGTTTCATTCCTCACTTCCTCCAACTCCGAAAGTCCAAACTCAACGAGGCGTTGAGTATGAAGTGGCCAAGATCCTGGACTCACGTCACCGTTACGGTCAACTACAATATCTTATTGACTGGAAGGGTTATGGTCCTGAGGAACGTTCATGGACCAATGCTTCTGATGTCCATGCTCCTGCCTTGGTCCGGAGATTCCATTCCAAGTTTCCTCAAAAGCCAAAGAAGTGTCCTGGGGCCACTCCTAAAGGGGGGGGGTGCTGTCACGATCCGGGTATCTGGACGCCATTTCTTACCCATCAGATGTCTCCTTAGGCTGGCTCAGCGCTCCAGGACCGGATCCCATCTGTTATCCTAATGTTCACATTCCTGCATCCTCTCCTGTCTCTCTGAGACGCTGTCACAGTAACGCCTTATTACATCTGGCATGGCATCTCCCGCGGCCTCCGCCGCCGTCCCTGAGCTTCTGCATGCAGAGTGTCAGAGTGGCGATTACGTCAGCCGCGGCCTCCGCTGTGTCCGCGTGGTTGGATGTGCACTTGTCAGCCTGGCGTCTCCTGTCTCCAGTGGCCGGCGCCGCCATTACTGTTTTCATTACCACATGGATTACAAACCAAACTTCCCTCCAAGTGTCTGCATGGGCGCAGCCATCTTGGATTCTGTCAGCTGATCATTTCCTCCAATCTGTTGTCAGTATTGTTAATCTGCATAATTGCCTAGCCAATCCCTTCCTTGCTGCAGGTATAAATACACTGTGCCTGAGCAAGGAAGGCGTCAGTGCTTTGGTTGTCAAACCTAGTTCCTGTTTGTCTCTCTCCTGTGATTGTCTTCCAGGTTCCAGCTCCTGTCTCAAGACTTCCACCATAGAGACCCGCACCAGCATTCCACCTGCGGTGTAGCCTGACTCTCCAATCCATTGTGGATTCATCTGTTTCCAGCTACAACATTACCTGCTTCCAGCTCAGCTTCCAGCAGAGTACAGCTTCCCTTAAAGGGCCGGTGTCCTTTCTACACTTTACCACTCTCCACCGGTATTATTATTTCTCCGCTCTCAAGTTCTACATTTCAGTTCATATTTCATCGCTCCCAAGTTCATTTATTATTTAACTGGTTCCAGCCAGTATCCACTCCGTGCTAACAACAGTCTGGTTCCAGCCAGTATCCACAGCAGCTGTTTTATCTTCAGCAACCCAGCTTTTCCTGGAACACCAGCTGGCACAATCCTGGGTTATCTCCATTGCTACAGTCGGGCCTGGTAAGGACTTTCCATCTAGAAGATCATAAGAACTATCTCACACTACCAGTGCCCTGTGGCTCCTGCCATCCTGTAGTACCCAGGAACTGTATTTATTATTTGCTGACTTTTACGTTTTCTTTTACTGCTGCTGTGTTGCGGAGTTGTCATAATAAACATCATTGACTTTTATCCAAGTTGTCGTGGTCACGCCTTCGGGCAGTTATTATTCATGTTACTTACATGTCCAGGGGTCTGATACAACCTCCCAGGTTCCGGTACATCTCAGCCCCTACAACTGAGGCTGCCTCCCGTCAGCTTAGGCCCTCAGTTGTGACAAGGAGGGGTGGAGGGGGTATATAGAGGTTCACCCCAGGTCCCCTCCAACAAATAAAATGCTTCTTGGACTTATAAGGAACGAGAAACACAATTGCACCACAGCTGAAGTTTGCACAGCATGCTAGCGGTTGGACAGAGTAAGCATGTTTCCAGATAATTGCTCTTTTAGTTTTTTTTTAACTGAGCATGGGCACCATAAATTTATTGAATCAGCTGTGCTATACCGTACAAATGAAATGCAAATGCAGCAGGAGGCATCTGTAGGAAATAGGCGCCTCTTGCATGAATCTGTGATCCCAGGGCTGCATAAGGATGGCTATCGGTGGGCTGTCCATCAATGGACGCCATCGGTGATAACAACTGATGGCACATAAACCATCTATGGTGAACCATTGATGGTTTGCACCACTCAATGGCCACCGCTGAAAGGTGCTGGTTGGACCGCGGACCAATCAAAAAAATAGGGGCGGGGCTTAGCGGGTGTCAGGGGCATATGGTGCTCTGTGTCCCGGCACCATAAAAAAAAATCTATATATTTGTTTATGCTATGCCATCGATGTGGGGAAACCATCTGGTTCTCTCCGATCGATGGCAAAAGCATTTGACATCGGCCATAAATCATCAATGACTAGGAAACATCAATAGTCGATGGCCATCCCTAGGGCTGCATGCAAAGACTCAGCTTCGAACCACCACTGCGACCATCAGTTGGAATAATGGACCAGTCTGCGCAAGCCAAAGTTTACTCAGACTAGTCATTGGAATAGGTAGGGGCGGATTATAGGTGTGGCGGAGAGGGCAGTTGCCCAGGGGCCCCCACACTGCCGTAAACATTATCCCAAACCGTTACACTCTTCATCCTCCCTGGCCTGCTCCCATCTAACCACATGGCCCTGAAGTGGAGCTGGCAAACACATGTTAGTGTGACTGCCGCAACCAGCAGTGGTACTGAAGAGTGAGCAGTCACCATTCAACTATACCACCACACACACACACACACAGAGGAGATCACCTCACAGCACGGTCAGACACATAGCTGCTCCACTGTTAGACTGTCGGTCACACATGAAGAGGGGCATTCTGCTGGGCCAGCTGTGTATTTAGGTAGGACATCAGGGGACTTCCACCCCATTTGACCACCTCGCCTCTACCTCCCCAGAGACAAGATAAGGGATGATGTGGTGGTGGCTGCAGTGCATCCATTTTAGAGATGGGGCCTCCACAATTTAGTTGCCCCAGGGCACCCACAAGTCTTAATCCAGCCATGGGAATAGGTCCAGGAAGTCTGTGTCCGACAATACATACCCTGGGCCCAGCACCCCTACAAAATGGGAGCAACACACCCCCATTTTGTAAAACAGACCCGATCGCCACCCCACAGACGCTGCATCATGTCAGTCATGCTGTTAAGGAGGGACTGTGAGCGATCACGCAGGAACCGTTTAGCACATGCACAGACCCCCAATATTTATATGTAAACCCTCAAGTTTGAGTACATATCCGAATCAGGCCCACAGTTCTTGTGTTTATGCCAATCCTTGCCAAACCAAACATGTTATATCACAGCCCGGTTTCCTTATTCCATGCCCTATGCCCCGACCCTATTATGTCAACCAAGGATTCATGAATTTGTTAACTATGACACGACATAACTTGAGATAGTACTATAAGAAAGACATCATGCAGCTGTAATATTATTACACACATATACTGTATACACACACTAACTGGTGTAATTACTGCCAGCCCTGTTATATCTAAACATCACTTAAATAGAATCTTTCCAGCAATGTGAAGTTGGCTAATACGTCTCAACAGGCAGCACCGTATGCCATGACCAAAATACCAGAAGATAGGAGAAATCTATCAGTCTGGAGAGGGTTGTAAAGCCATTTCTAAGGCTTTGGGCCTCTAGCAAACCACATTGATAACTGTTACCTACAAATGGAGAAAACTTGTAACAGTGGTGAATCTTCCCAGCAGAAGGCTAGCCTACCAAAGGGCCTAATTCTGAGTTGATCACAGCAGCAAGTTTGTTAGCAGTTGGGCAAAACCATGTGCACTGCAGGGGGGGGCAGATATAACATGTGCAGAGAGAGTTAGATTTGGGTGGGGTGTATTCAAACTGAAATCTAAATTGCAGTGTAAAAATAAAGCAGCCAGTATTTACCCTGCACAGAAACAAAATAGCCCACCCAAATCTAACTCTCTCTGCAAATGTTATATCTGCCCCCCCCTGCAGTGCACATGGTTTTGCCCAACTGCTAACAAACTTGCTGCTGCGATCAACTCAGAATTACCCCCAAAAATTCTCCAAGCCTTTGGGGCTATTGTTCTGTGGGTTGGTGAGCCAAGAATTGAACTTTTTGGAAGATATGGGTCCCATTATATATGGATGCTGTGGCAGGACCCTTAATGGACAGTTCATGCTCGAAAACCACTGAATTCTGCGAAGAAGAGTGGCCCAAAATTCCTCCACATCAATGTGAAAGACTGGTCTCCAGGTATCTGAATTGTTTGTATGCAGTTGTTGCTGCTAAAGGTGGCACCACCAGTTACGTTTAGTGGCGCAATTCATTTTTCACATGGGTGATATAGGTGTTAGATAGCTTTTGTCCTTCAATAAGTGAAATGATCATGTAAAAATTTTATATTGTGTATGTATACAGTATCTCTCTCTCTCTCTATATATATATATATATATCTATATATATCCTCCAATGATGCAGCACTGCAAAGAACTAACATTTGATACTGTTTATGACCTGACGAAAGTTCTGCAATACATAGGGCACTGAATCGCTGCCTGACAATATGCCACCGTGACTTTGTGTTATTTGTGATCTAGGGTGCTGCATCAGGGATGGTAGGGAGAGTTGGACAGTTGTGGATTTGTTTTTTATATATATATATATATATATATATATATATATAGTGATAAAAAGACCTGCACTCTCACCAGCACAATGCTCACCCGCTGGGGTACACTTTTAAGGAAAATACAGAAGGAAATCCAAATAAATATAGGTGTTGTTCCACAGTGTGGAATAAAAGGCACTCACCAGTCTTGCCCAATTTAGTTCAACAAAGTCCAAAATATACCAACGTTCGGTCCCTCCAGGATATACAACAGGTCAGTTTTTATTTCTCCTTTTGAAATTCTGACCTAAATATAATAGTTCTTGGAGTTGGAAGCAGCAATGAGATTTTGTCAATGTAGCTTTAAGTTTTAAAGCATCAATTTTTTTAAAGGAAAAAAAAAACAGGTTACTTTGCAGCTTTAAATCTCAAGGCTACAATGGTGAACTGTCGCCATTGCCCGAAACTCACAGGCTTTTAAGTTTGGATCTCTACCCCACTCCCTCCTCCACCTAATCTTATTTTCCCAATGTGACATTGTACCCCTCTCCAACACCTCTTGCTTTTGCCTTGGGCTGAAGCGCAACCATAAAGTGACACCTCTGTTTTTTTGACGTGTGTATTCCCATTTTGGCCTATAATCCCTCAAATGACTGCACAAAGCTTTTGTATGGAGTGTAAAGTGTTTGTGCATTAACATAAGTATATAAAGACTTGTATGTGTAACATTGCATAACTGCATGTTTTGTTGCTTAATGAATGACCTGTAGTGATAAAGCAAGGAATCTAATATTGACATTAATCTAAACCTATGTACAGTGTTGGCGCCTCTTTTCCCTACCCTTCTTTTTGGCCATGCTATATACACGATATGCACACCAACACAATGCAATATACTCACAACCATTGCATAGATCTATCAATTGAAGATTGCCAACTAAATCCGTAATGGGGCAGAACAATTTTAGTTTAAGAGTTTATAACTTGAGCAGGAGGGGAGTTGTATTGGCCATTAGCCTTAGAGGAGCCCTTGTTACTATTACTATGAGTTAGATAAATTGTTAGAATGTCAGTAGTAATAACAGCAAAATTACAGCATGGAACATTTTCCCTGGCCCAACAATGCCTATGTAACTGGATGGTGGAGAGCACAGATTTGAGATTGGCCTAGAATCTAATCTGCATTACTGAAACTGACAGCCCCAGGACAGTACAGCCCAGCCAAACAATGAAATGAACAGAAAAGCAATTATGTCTCTAAAATGATTGCACCTGGTGTCTTTCCAGCTCAGCAGTTATACAGCCGTAAGATGAATACAGTCCCTTATAACAAGGGACTGCGGCAATCCTAGTTAAAAAAAAAAGTCGGGGTAAGCACAGGGGAAAACGATGTCCGGAGTTCCCGTGTCATGAACCAGAAAAGACCCTTTTGACATGAAGCCTGCTCAGCCTTCTGGAGCAAATCAGCTCATTAAAGTGCTGTTTTTATGAGGTAAGTTTCCAGCTGGTTGGTAGTAACACAATTGGTGTGATATATTTGGATTCTACAAAAGTTTAGTCATCTGGATTGTAAGGCAAGAGTCCTAGGTCTAGAGATAATGGTATGTATGCACCTTACGTTGGTTAACTAATTTAGGCTGACCATATTATCCCTTTAACTTGGGACACTCATGAATTACACGGGTGGTATTCATGTGACCGCCGGTCAGCTGACCGACAGTCACATGACCTCCTCCACCAGCCAGACGGGTCACTGTCCCGATGGTCGGCATGCCGACCAACAGGGACTATTTCCACTCGTGGGTGTCCACGACACCCATAGAGTGGGAATAGAACCCGTGGCGACCGCTTGCTGCACTCGCCCCTCCCCACCGGGATCCCGGCGTCGGTATGCTGCCGGGATCCCGGCGTCGGTAAGCTGACCGGCGGTCAGGAGACCGCCGGTCAGCCGTACTACACCCAATTACCCATGTTCTGTGGCTTGGTGACTACAAGCCTGAATTTCACCTGGTTTTAAGCAGCCACAGAACCTATGTAATTCATGAGTGCCACAGCTTAATGGTCAGCCTAACTAATTAAGAACAGAAAATGAAAGATTGTTCTACATGCAAAATGGTCCAGTTGGGCAAATGTTATTTTGGTATACTACAGGGATCTGTTTGGGTCCCTGTCATTTTCACTGTTTTTATTAATGACCTTATAGATGTCATCAACGAATATGGGGACCTTTTCTACGACAGAAAAACTGTGTACAGTTAGTAATACGGGTTCACACATTAAATGGAGTATGACTGGGAAAAACTGAGATGGAATGGACTTAAGAATACAGAAAGCAGAGTAGCTGGCACAGTACCAGGCAGTGGCTGCAACGATGGAAACAATTTTGGGATGCCTAAAAAAGTGGATAAATGCACATGTTGCAAACATAGTATTACATACCTCCCAACTGTCCTGAATACAGCAGGACAGTCCCGCTAATTGGACACTGTCCCGCCCGTGGGGGGGCAGATTGGGAGAGCCAGTGATCTCCGCTGCTCTGCAAAGTAGCCAGTGATCACTGAATAGATGCCGTCTATCAGCGCAGGGAGGGTTATCCGGGGGCTGCCCAGCTGCTCAGGGAGCACTGGGTACGCCCCCAAAATGCTGAAAATGGGGGTTGCAACGCTAGGCTCCATCCCTCCGCCCGTGGCCTCGTCCACCAATCCTGAGGCCTAACCCCTTTTTGTGCTTCCGGCGCGGCAGGTCCCGACTTGTTTAAGTCGCAAGTTGGGAGGTATGGTATTGGTATTCTATTAATCACCAGATAGACCTTATCTGGAAAATTAAGTTATGGGCTCCTTACTATAAGAAAGACACTAAGGGCCAGATTTAAGCAACTGCTGACAGATTAGCACTTTAATTATGTGGGAATTATAACTTTACATGCTGCTTACCGGCCTGTGGTTGAAATGCTTTAAGTAACATAACATGCATGTCGTGATCCCAACGCTACCATTGTCATGTAGACGCACTCACTGTGAACCCCCGTACTGAACCTAGTTGAATCTGCCACGTAAAAGGATTCTCCATGCCAGGCTATATTAGCAACTGTCAAATTAGGGGCTCAGTGGATCGACACAATTACTTTTTTTAATCAGACTCATCAACCATACTAACTGTACTGCAGTAGCGCATGAGAGTAGGTTTCTGAGTACTCAGAAACACCCCCTGACAGACATGAGAGCAGGCACAATATTACAAAGCTCCACCCCCTAGCGGCAAAGTGCCGTGGGGAGGGGGTGGAGCCATTATAGAATTGTGTCATTTTAGTCCTCCTCCTGATAGGTGTGCACATTTTTACACGAAGGGGTGGAGCTTAATATTGTGCCGGCTTTCTTCCCTCCGTATCTACAATACACTGCTGCTAGCTGAGACTTCAGAGTGTGCATGTGTGTGTTCAGTATGTGTTTATATGTATGTGTGTGTGTGTGTGTGTATGTATATATATATATATATATATATATATATATATATATACACACAGGGTTGGACTGGCCCACGGGTGGGCTCTACTGCCTAAGGGCACACCCCCTTCTCTAGGGATCAGGTTCCAGACTGTGCATTTGAATTATACATTATACATATGTTACCTTATGCAGCACAGGACTATGTTGTATTTTCTACAGTGCATTGATGTTGTAAATCTGGTACATTATCATGCACGTACTAGCAGTATTTACTATATATGTATATATATATATATATATATATATATATATATATATTAATCAAGAGGCCCAGACATGCACTCTCTAATGGTTAGCCAAGCCTCTGTGGTGGCTGGCCACACTACCTCTGGAAACTGGCCACACCCCTAAGCATGGGCCCCTACCTCTGCATTCTCCCGGTTGGCCCTTGCCCCAGTCTGACACTGTCTCCCTCTCTCTCATATATATACACTGCTCAAAAAAATAAAGGGAACACTTAAACAACACAATGTAACTCCAAGTCAATCACACTTCTGTGAAATCAAACTGTCCACTTAGGAAGCAACACTGATTGACAATCAATTTCACATGCTGTTGTGCAAATGGAATAGACAACAGGTGGAAATTATAGGCAATTAGCACGACACCCCCAATAAAGGAGTTGTTATGCAGGTGGTTGATGTTTTGGTCACTTTTGAAAGCTGGCGGTGCTTTCACTCTAGTGGTAGCATGAGACGGAGTCTACAACCCACACAAGTGGCTCAGGTAGTGCAGCTCATCCAGGATGGCACATCAATGCGAGCTGTGGCAAGAAGGTTTGCTGTGTCTGTCAGCGTAGTGTCCAGAGCATGGAGGCGCTACCAGGAGACAGGCCAGTACATCAGGAGATGTGGAGGAGGCCGTAGGAGGGCAACAACCCAGCAGCAGGACCGCTACCTCCGCCTTTGTGCAAGGAGGAACAGGAGGAGCACTGCCAGAGCCCTGCAAAATGACCCCCAGCAAGCCACAAATGTGCATGTGTCTACTCAAACGATCAGAAACAGACTCCATGAGGGTGGTATGAGGGCCCAACGTCCACAGGTGGGGGTTGTGCTTACAGCCCAACACCGTGCAGGACGTTTGGCATTTGCCAGAGAACACCAAGATTGGCAAATTCGCCACTGGCGCCCTGTGCTCTTCATTCTAGATGAGCTGCACTACCTGAGCCACTTGTGTGGGTTGTAGACTCCGTCTCATGCTACTACTAGAGTGAAAGCAGCTTTCAAAAGTGACCAAAACATCAGCCAGAAAGCATAGGAGCTGAGAAGTGGTCTATGGTCACCACCTGCAGAAAGCATAGGAGCTGAGAAGTGGTCTATGGTCACCACCTGCAGAACAACTCCTTTATTGGGGGTGTCTTGCTAATTGCCTATAATTCCCACCTGTTGTCTATTCCATTTGCACAACATCATGTGAAATTGATTGTCAAACAGTGTTGCTTCCTAAGTGGACAGTTTGATTTCACAGAAGTGTGATTGACTTGGAGTTACATTGTGTTGTTTAAGTGTTCCTTTTATTTTTTTGAGCAGTGTATATATAGCTAGAGCCCCTGAAGAAAACCACTCTGTGCTCGTTGAAGCAGCTGTCGGGCTGCAGCTGTTGGTCTATATGCAATGGAATCTTTATGAAGAATAAAAAAAAAAAATTCCATCTCCAAAAGTGAGTGCTGGTTTTTCTTTTTTTATTACCTGGGAAAAGTGAGTGTCTATATATATATATATATATATATATAATATATATCCCAAAAGTGGCACTCACGGTATAACATTATGCCCACTTTCTTCCCTCAGTATCTACAATACACCCTGCTAGGTGAGACTCCAGAGTGTGTGTGTGTGTGTGTGTGTGTGTGTGTGTGTGTGTGTGTGTGTGTGTGTGTGTGTGTGTGTGTGTGTATGATGAATGCAAAAAAACCTTTTTCTCTAACGTCTTTGAGGATGCTGGGACTCCGTAAGGACCATGAGGAATAGACGGGCTCCGCAGGAGATAGGGCACTTTAAGAAAGCTTTGGACTCTGGGTGTGCACTGGCTCCTCCCTCTATGCCCCTCCTCCAGACCTCAGTTTTACACTGTGCCCAGAGCAAGATGGGTGCACTGCAGAGAGCTCTCCAGAGTTCTCTGCCTAGAAGCATTTTTGTTTGGATTTTTTTTTCTACCTTTTACTACTTTTTCACAGGGAGCACTGCTGGCAACAGGCTCCCTGCATCGAGGGACTGAGGAGAGAGGAGCAGACCTTCTTGTCAAATATAGGCTCTGCTTCCTCGGCTACTGGACACCATTAGCTCCAGAGGGGGTGAACGCAGGTTCTTACTGGGCGTCCACCCTCAGAGCCGCGCTGCCGTTCTCCTCACAGAGCTAGAAGTACAGAAGACAGAAGTCGTCAGGCGGCAGAAGCCTTCAGCTTCACTGAGTTAACGCACAGCACTGCAGCTGTGCGTCATTGCTCCCATACACCTCACATACTCCGGTCACTGTAAGGGTGCAGGGCGCAGGGGGGGGGCGCCCTGGGCAGCAATATAAACCTCTGCATGGCAAAAAGACTATATACATGTACAGGTGGGCTCTGTACATGTATATAAAAGAGCCCCCGCCATATTTTACTAAGTTTGAGCGGGACAGAAGCCCACCGCCGAGGGGGCGGGGCTTCTCCCTCAGCACTCACCAGCGCCATTTTCTCTCCACAGCACTGCTGAGAGGAAGCTCCCCGGACTCCCCAGCTTACACACGGTGAAAGGGTGCTTAAAAGAAAGGGGGGGGGCACATAATTGGCGGTTTACATATTATACAGCGCTGCTGGGGAAAAACAATTTGTGTTGGTCTCCAGGGTTATTGCGCTGGGGTGTGTGCTGGCATACTCTCTCTCTGTCTCTCCAAAGGGCCTTGACAGGGATACTGTCTTCAGGAAAGGGGTTCCCTGTGTGTGTGTGAAGTGTGTCGGTACGCGTGTGTCGACATGTTTGACGAGGAAGGCTCGCTTAATGTGGAGGGGGAGTGCTTGAATGTCAGGTCGCCGTCGGCAACGCCGACACCGGAATGGGTGGATATGCTGAATGTCTTGAATGCAAATGTCAATCTATTGCATAAAAGATTAGACAAGGCAGAAGCTAGGGATCAGTCAGGTAGCCAGTCCATGCCTGCCCCTGGGCGCCAGGTCCTTCGGGGTCTCAAAAGCGCACCATATCCCAGATCGATGACACAGATACCGACACAGATACTGACTCTAGTGTCGACTATGAAGATGCAAAATTACAGCCAAAGGTGGCTAAGGGACATGATTATTGCCATTAAAGAGGTTTTGCATATTACTGAGGAACCCCCTGTCCCTGACACGAGGGTACACATGTATAAAGGGAAAAAGCCTGAAGTCACTTTTCCATTCTCATTTGAATTAAGTGACTTGTGCGAAAAGGCTTGGGAATCTCCAGATAGGAGACCACAAGTTCCCAAAAGGATTCTCATGGCATATCCTTTTCCACAAACTGATAGGATACGCTGGGAATCTTCGCCAAAAGTTGACAAGGCGCTGACACGTTTGTCCAAAAAGGTGGCACTGCCTTCTCAGGATACGGCTTCCCTCAAGGAACCTGCTGATCGCAGGCAGGAAATTACCTTAAAGCACATTTACAATCATTCCGGTACTATTGCTCGACCGGCTATGGCGTCGACCTGGGTTTGTAGTGCGGTTGTGGCATGGGCAGATTCCTTATCTACGGAAATTGACACCTTAGATAGGGACGCCATTCAAATGACCATAGAGCATATCAGAGATGCTGCCTTGTATATGAGGGATGCTCAGAGAGACATTTGTTTATTAAGCTCCAGAATAAATGCTATGTCTATTTCTGCTAGGCGGCTCTTGTGGACCCGACAGTGGACGGGAGATGCCGATTCAAAGCGGCATATGGAGTCCTTGCCTTACAAAGGGGTGGAGTTGTTTGGAGACGGCCTCTCGGATCTTGTCTCCACGGCTACGGCTGGTAAGTCAAATTTTTTACCTTATGTCCCCCCGCAGCATACAAAAAAGGCACCTCATTATCAAATGCAGTCCTTTCGTTCCAATAAAAACAAGAAGGTACGTGGATCATCCTTTGTTGCCAGAGGGAAAGGCAGGAGAAAAAAGCTGCACACAGCTAGTTCCCAAGAGCAGAAGTCCTCCCCTGCGTCTGCAAAGTCCACCGCATGACGCTGGGGCTTTCCGAGGGGAGGCAGATCTGGTGGGGGCTCGTTTTCGATTTTTCAGCCACGTCTGGGTTCACTCGCAGGTGGATCCCTGGGCATTAGAGATTGTTTCTCAGGGATACAGGCTGGAATTCGAAGACTTGCCTCCTCGCCGATTTTTCAAATCGGCTCTGGCGGCTTCCCCGTCAGAGAGGGAGCTAGTGTTGGCAGCAATCCAAAAATTGTATATTCAACAGGTGATTGTCACAGTTCCTCATCTCCAGCAAGGAGAGGGATATTACTCAACCCTGTTTGTGGTCCCGAAACCGGACGGTTCGGTCAGACCCATTTTAAACCTGAAATCTCTGAACCTGAAGAGCTTTGAACTTGAAGAGGTTCAAGTTCAAAATGGAATCACTCAGGGCGGTCATCGCCAGCCTGGAGGGGGGGGGGATTGGATGGTGTCCCTGGACATAAAGGATGCTTACCTTCATGTTCCGATATTCCCCCCGCATCAGGCGTTCCTGAGATTTGCAGTGCAGGACTGTCACTACCAATTTCAGACGTTGCCGTTTGGGCTTTCCACGGCCCCGAGAATTTTCACCAAGGTAATGGCGGAAATGATGGTGCTCCTGCGCAGGCAGGGGGTCACAATTATCCCATACTTGGACGATCTCCTCATAAAGGCGAGATCTCGGGAGAGGTTGCTGGACAACGTGTCTCTGTCCATGAAGACGTTGCAGATAGACGGCTGGATTCTCAATATACCAAAGTCCCAGCTAGTCCCTACAACGCGTCTGACCTTTTTGGGGCTGATTCTAGACACAGACCAGAAAAAGGTTTTTCTTCCGATCGAAAAGGTTCAGGAACTCATAGCCATGGTCAGGAACCTATTAAAACCAAAAAAGGTTTCAGTGCATCATTGCACGCGGGTCCTGGGGAAGATGGTGGCTTCCTACGAGGCCATCCCTTTCGGCAGGTTCCATGCGAGGACTTTTCAATGGGACCTCTTGGACAAGTGGTCCGGGTCCCATTTACAAATGCATCAAAGGATCACACTGTCTCCCAGGACCAGGGTATCTCTCCTGTGGTGGCTGAACAGTGCTCACCTACTAGAAGGTCGCAGGTTCGGCATTCAGGACTGGGTCCTGGTGACAACGGACGCAAGCCTCCGAGGCTGGGGAGCAGTGACACTGGGAAGAAATTTCCAAGGTCTCTGGTCAAGCCTAGAGTCTTGTCTCCACATCAACGTCCTGGAGTTGAGGGCCATATACAACGCCCTGCGTCAAGCGGAGGAATTGCTTCGGAGAAAACCGGTTCTGATTCAGTCAGACAATGTCATGGCAGTGGCTCATATAAACCGCCAAGGCGGAACAAGGAGCAGAATGGCCATGGCAGAAGCGACCAGGATTCTACGCTGGGCGGAAGGCCATGTAAGTGCGCTGTCAGCGGTGTTCATCCCGGGGATGGACAACTGGGAGGCGGACTTCCTCAGCAGGCACGACCTGCATCCGGGAGAGTGGGGACTTCATCAAGAAGTCTTCGCACAGATCACGGATCGTTGTGGACTGCCTCAAATCGTCATGATGGCATCCCGTCTCAACAAAAAGCTAAAGCGGTATTGCGCCAGGTCAAGGGACCCTCAGGCGGTAGCGGTAGACGCTCTGGTGACACCTTGGGTGTTCAGATCGGTCTATGTCTTTCCTCCTCTTCCTCTCATACCCAAGGTGTTGAGAATAATACGAAGAAGCAGGGTCAGAACAATACTCATTGTTCCGGATTGGCCACGGAGGACTTGGTATCCGGAGCTGCAAGAGTTGCTCGCAGGGGATCCGTGGCCTCTTCCTCTAAGGCAGGACCTGCTGCGGCAGGGGCCCTGTCTGTTCCAAGACTTACCGCGGCTGCGTTTGACGGCATGGCGGTTGAACGTCGGATCCTAGCGGAAAAAGGGATTCCGGAGGAAGTCATTCCTACCCTGATCAGGGCTAGGAAAAACGTGACGTTAAAACAGTATGGCGGAAATATGTTTCTTGGTGTGAGGCCAGAGCTGCTCCTACGGAGGAGTTCCATTTGGGTCGTCTACTCTACTTCCTTCAAACAGGAGTGACTTTGGGCCTAAAATTAGGGTCCATAAAGGTCCAGATTTCGGCCTTATCCATTTTCTTTCAAAGAGAATTGGCCTCTATTCCTGAAGTACAGACCTTTGTGAAGGGAGTGCTGCATATTCAGCCTCCCTTTGTGCCTCCGGTGGCGCCTTAGGATCTTAACGTGGTGTTACGTTTCCTCAAGTCACCTTGGTTTGAACCACTCAAAACTGTGGAGTTGAAATACCTCTCGTGAAAAGTGGTCATGTTGTTGGCGTTAGCTTCGGCAAGACGTGTTTCCAAATTGGCGGCTTTATCACATAAAAGCCCATACTTGGTTTTTCACATGGATAGGGCAGAGTTGAGGACTCGCCCTCACTTTCTGCCAAAAGTGGTCTCATCTTTTCATGTGAACCAACCTATTGTCGTGCCTGTGGCTACACGGGACTTGGAGGATTCCGAATCCCTGGATGTAGTCAGGGCTTTGAAGATTTATGTGACCAGAACGGCTAGAATCAGGAAGACTGAAGCTTTGTTCGTTCTGTATGCGGCCAACAAAGTTGGCGCTCCTGCTTCAAAGCAGACTATTGCTCGCTGGATCTGTAACACGATTCAGCAGGCGCATTCTATGGCAGGATTGCCGTTACCGAAATCGGTTAAGGCCCACTCCACTAGGAAAGTGGGCTCTTCTTGGGCGGCTGCCCGAGGGGTCTCGGCATTACAGTTGTGCCGAGCAGCTACTTGGTCGGGGACAAACACCTTTGCAAAGTTCTATAAGTTTGATACCCTGGCTGAGGAGGACCTCCTGTTTGCTCAATTGGTGCTGCAGAGTTATCCGCACTCTCCCGCCCGTTTGGGAGCTTTGGTATAATCCCCATGGTCCTTACGGAGTCCCAGCATCCTCAAGGACGTTAGAGAAAATAAGATTTTGCTTACCGGTAAATCTATTTCTCGTAGTCCGTAGAGCATGCTGGGCGCCCGTCCCAAGTGCGGACTTCTTCTGCAAGACTTGTATATAGTTATTGCTTACATAAGGGTTATGTTATAGTTTTTCGGTGGAACCGTGGCTATGTTGTTGTTCATACTGTTAACTGGGTAAGTTTATCACAAGTTATACGGTGTGATTGGTGTGGCTGGTATGGATCTCGCCCTTAGATTTACAAAAATCCTTCCTCGTACTGTCCATCTCCTCTGGGCACAGTTTCCCTAACTGAGGTCTGGAGGAGGGGCATAGAGGGAGGAGCCAGTGCACACCCAGAGTCCAAAGCTTTCTTAAAGTGCCCTATCTCCTGCGGAGCCCGTCTATTCCCCATGGTCCTCACGGAGTCCCAGCATCCTCTACGGACTACGAGAAATAGATTTACCGGTAAGTAAAATCTTATCACGTGCTTCAGAAGTAGCACCTCACAGTAAATCCCCTGAAATGGAAATGTGAATATAACTTTATTCAGTATATTCAATATTAAGATGGGGGTTTAGTTAGTGGATTGGCCAATGCACGGAAGCCTGCAAACCGATCGCCAAGGTACCCCACCTTCAAGCAGGTCCTACACTATCACAGAGTCTTAAAACCTGACTACTTCACTGCTGTTGCACACATCATCTGCCTGCTAGATGTAATGTGCACCTGCCCAAACTTTGGCTTTTAAAGGTACACTAGTCACCTTACATTGGCTTAGATAGATTGCTAAGGAACAGCTGAGACAGGTTCAGGATAATAGAGTCCACACAGGGGTGCATGAGAAAGCTAGTGGCCATGATGAAAACATTCTGGAAACCAACCTTGATGTTATGACCAACAAGTTTAGAGCACGGGGGTATAATGATGATAGTATAATGTCTGCCAGAAATAATGTTACTGCAAGATCAAGAGAGAGTACATTTGCAAAAAGAACAAATGATGAGACCAAGGATTCCCTTAATTGGGTACATAGATATACAGTAGCACATAAAAAGATCAGAGAGAGTAGCGCTAGTCTATGGCCCATGGTACAGAATGACATCAAAAGCCTTAAACACACTAGAATTAGACACTGTTACCAGAGAGGAAAAAACATCCGCGATTGGACTGTGTATGCTGACATTACGAAACAAATGAAAGCTAAGGAAGGTATAACCAGACGGATGAATGGTTGCCATAAATGCACAGGTTGCACTACCTGCAGCCATATGATAGTGGGTAAATATTTTTCTCACCCTCATACTGGTCGCTGGTATGTGATTAGACATTCCCTCACATGTACCAGTTTGTATATTATTTACTTGATTAAATGTCCCTGTGGGCTATGCTATGTGGGCAAAACCATCCGTACCTGTAGGGAACGGATGGCCCTACATAGATCGGCCATTAGAGCAACATTGAGTGGCAAGGGGTCTGATCAACCCATTGCGAGACATTTCAAAGAAGCCCGACACAGTATGGCCAATCTTCGGCATATGGTTATTGACCATATTCCAGATGATGGCAGACAAGGTGATCGACACAAAAAACTTCTACAGTGTGAGGCCAAATGGATCCACCTTTTAGAGACAGTAAAACCTAAAGGGTTGAATGATCAACTGAATCTAAGTGTATTCTTATAACTAGTGATCATGTTAGTCATGGATAAATGATAGTCCACCCTATATTGGATATTCTTTTTCTCTAAGATCTGTCTGTTTGAACTAGTTTGATATTCCATACATATGAGCTGTGTATTCATCTGCTTTTAATGTATATGTTTAATGTATATGTTTTGTTTTTAAATGTATTGTTGAACACTTCTTTTGCTATATCCTCTATCCAGATGCCTGGGTTCTCCTGATCCCTCTAATAACGGGACGTCATGAGACTGATCCTGGGAAGCTACCTCAGCCCGTGCTTACTATCACTGTGGATGGAACTTGGCAACAAGCGCGGCTGCAAGTGGACGCGGGTTGCCATGACAACACACAGTGTACTGTGTGCGGAATGAAAAGTATGCTGCACCCGGAAACCGGCAGTGACGTATCCGGATGCGGGAGGGAGCCCGGGACGCGAAGGAGCGAGGTAAGGGTATTTAAGATCTAAATTGAACACTATTTGGTTATGGTTATGCTGCTTGAAAAAGGCTAATAAAAAGCCGAAACGTTGCAAAGCTTATGCTGCTTAAGCTGTGAGTTATTTTTGCTGACTGAGACAGCTGAGTGCCGTACCTTGGACTGACTGCATACACTGATGAATGAGCACCGCGGCATTTACAGAAGAAGTGAGAGTGCCGGTTACACACTGTGTAGATATATATAGATATATCATATCCACTCTCTCCGATTTACAGTGCCCAGAATAGCGGCTTTGGCTCTATGCTTCCCGCAACAAGACTACAATGTTAATAGCCAAGGATTCGATCCTGACAAGGATTGAAATGAAAGATAAATCAAGAAAATGAATAGTTGTTGCAGAGCTATTCAGCCATACATTTTTTAAATCAATAAATCCTTTAAATCAATCAATCATCTATCTTACATTTTCTTAAACAATCATTTAAACGAATGAATGAATGAATGAATAAATGAATGAATGAATGAATGAATGAATGAATGAATGAATGGATGGATGAATGAATGGATGGATGAATGAATGGATGAATCAATCAATCAATCCTTCCTTTTCTTGTCTTCCGCTACATACATACTCCACCTCCATTCCCCTGTACTGCCCTAAGACATCTGATCTGGGATACGGTCTTTAGGTCGACAGTCATTAGGTCGACCACTATTGGTCAACATGCATTAGGTCGGCATGGTCACTAGGTCGACATGAGTTTTCACATATTTTTTTCTTCATTTTTTGAACTTTTTCATACTTTACGATCCACGTGGACTACGACTGGGAATAGTAACCTGCACGGTGCAGTAATTGGGGTTCCCCGTCACTTTACGAAGAAAACAACACAAAAAAAGTAAAAAAAACTCATGTCGACCTTTTCCCATGCCGACCTAGTGACAATGTCGACCTAATGCATGTCGACCAATAGTGGACGACCTAATAACTGTCGACCTAAGTGTGGTCGACCTAATGACCCATACCCATCTGACCTAGTTATTCTTGATTAATGAAAACATTCTTGGTTTCTATGGGGTCATATAGTTTATTAAACTGCCAACCTGCCTGCCGCTGCTCTGTGGCAATGTGTTATACATGTGCTATATACTTTTAAACTGCCGTGTGTTTGTGCTGCTGCTCTGTTGCTTAGTTTAACCAGCTCGCTGCAGCATTTGGACAATATTGATGAACAATTGGGGTCATTCCGAGTTGTTCGCTCGTTATTTTTTTCTCGCAACAGAGCGATTAGTCGCTAATGCGCATGCGCAATGTCCGCAGTGCGACTGCGCCAAGTAAATTTGCTATGCAGTTAGGTTTTTTACTCACGGCATTACGAGGTTTTTTCTTCGTTCTGGTGATCGTAATGTGATTGACAGGAAGTGGGTGTTTCTGGGCGGAAACTGGACGTTTTATGGGTGTGTGTGAAAAAACGCTACCGTTTCTTGGAAAAACGCGGGAGTGGCTGGAGAAACGGAGGAGTGTCTGGGCGAACGCTGGGTGTGTTTGTGACGTCAAACCAGGAACGACAAGCACTGAACTGATCGCAGATGCCGAGTAAGTCTGGAGCTACTCAGAAACTGCTAAGAAGTGTCTATTCGCAATTCTGCTAATCTTTCGTTCGCAATTTTGATAAGCTAAGATTCACTCCCAGTAGGCGGCGGCTTAGCTAGTGCAAAGCTGCTAAAAGCAGCTTGCGAGCGAACAACTCGGAATGACCCCCAATATTGTGAATTGTGAGGTGATCAAAATTGACTGGAAATGACTGGATATTGATGCTATTGAGGTTAGTAATACAGTAGGAACAAAAACAGGCACACGTTACATGATTTTAGCTGTTTCTATCATGTTTTAAAGAAAATACAGCTCTAAAACCAAAACAAGTGGGGTGGTTTTTCCAAAACCAGAATAAAAGTTTAAAAAAACACCACAGAGGGCGGTTTTGGCAAAACCAAAACACAGGGGTCGGTGGATGTCTCTCATTTGTTTATACAGTACATCAATTGGGAAAGCTAGAGTAATAGGGCAAAGTGTTCTCAGTTCTTTACAGTTGTCAATTGTCTGTATCTCCAAAATGGAGCAGCATGCAAAAAAGAAAAATCTATAAATGTTTATATAATAATACTTCTACGTTATTATATAAACAGGTCACAGGCTCTCCTACTGTATCCGGATAACTGGTACACCACTAGAGGTCAGAGTAACCAGCTGTAGCAATCGTCTTCATTTGCCAGAAGTAAAATAAAACATACACTAAACAAATAGAACATGGAATACTGAATTTCATAGATATCTCAATTTAATGCAGAGCTGTAAACTGTGGCCCCAAATCTACAAAAACTAATCCCATAATGTATTGGTAATCCTTATCTCATGCTCCTGCATAACAAATGCTGCATAACATGTTTGGGTTTTACTTAAATACAAGATAAATCAGTGGTAACAGCAGCTTCTTTTCACTTGTACCACTCATACCCCTTTTCCACCTACGAGCACGGGTCGCAGCCGGGAGCCTGACACGGGAGCTGCCCCCTGCTGCGACCAGTGCTCGGCCCCTTTCCCATCAGCAGTCACAACCCGGCATATGCCGGGTTGGTGACGCTTCTAGTGACGCGGCAGGGGCGGCGCAGGGAGATCACATGATCTCCCAGCGCCGCCCTTCCATACAGTGTAAACGGGAGCCGTGTCGCATCGACACGGCTCCCGTTTACACTACAACCCTACCCGGATCATTCCCGTGTCCTACCCAGGTAGATAGCCGGGTAGGATTCACGGGTCACTTGATCCGGGTTTACCCTTTTCCACTTGCAAAAAACACGGGTAAATGCGCGCCCCCGTGCATTTACCCGTGTTTTTTGAGCTAGTGGAAAAGGGGTATTATTGTGGCTGATCAATTACCTACAGAAAAAGAGAAGTCATAGAATCACTATGTAAGCATAAAGGACATTTTATTGTACCATAGATTATAATGCAAAGTTTCAGCCTTCTAGGCTCAAGGCGGCCTCAGTTTGTGCTTTATTTCTGTAGAGTACAATGCAGTCCACTTCTGTATGCACACTGGTGCTACCACATCTTGTATGACTGAAACAGAAAACAGTGCCATTCTCCGCTGCCTATGCAGAACTCACCACTAGTTTCAGTTACAAGTAAAGTTAAAAGCTACATATTTTGCGTAGGACACGTTTGCCAATAGTAACAACAGACTTATTTGGTTAATGATTTTGTTATGTCAGATGTCATTAATCCCTTCAAGACATGAGGTGGTTAGCAATTCCATAGCCTGACCCGTTTTCATGGGATTCCTCTGCATCATTTTGACTTGAAATTAATTTTTAATTTCTTATTCTACTCAGCAAGTTTTGTGGTCTTTTTCCGGGACATATTGGAGTTATCTTTTGTCTCTCAAATAGATTGCTTTTTATTTAACAGACTTTATTTAATGAGCACAGTTTGCAAAAATTACACTTTTCCATAACGCTTTCCATAGTCATGTTTACATACTTACAGCAAATCCAGATAATTACAGACACAGGGCCTAATTCAGTAAGGATCGCTAAATTGCAAAATCGCAAATCAGGCGATTATCGCCAGATTGTGCCTATGCGAATGACCAAAGTGCGATCGCTTTGCAATAACAGGCCCAGTGAAATGCGACCGCAAAGTGCTTGACAGGAAGTGACCGTTTGTGGGAGGCAACATGGCGTTTGTGGGGAGTGGTTGGAAAAAACGCAGGTGTGTCATGGCCAGTTTTGGGGCATGCATCTGACGTCAGCTGCGATCGCTGTAATGAAAAACATGGTGCCCGCTGCGACTGCAATTGCATTATTTTGAGTAGGCATGGGTCAACCGCAGCGGACGTTGGTGATTAGTTGTGCGACTGCATATGCAAGTTTGCGAACAGTGGGCATCTTTTTCCTTTCTGGGAGGCTCTTCGCATGCAATTTTTAGCAGTAGCAGTTTTGAGACAATCTCTATTTCAGCCTCAACAGTGATCCTTACTGAATTCGGCCCACATTACAATACTTTTATTCAAGGTTTTAGGGATTATAGGGACCAAAACTTTTTTTTTTCTTTTTTAATTTATTTTCCTCGTTATTTTTCAAGGGCTTCAAAAGGAGCTGACAAGTCCAAGGTAAACCTAATCTATCAGTGGCTACAATAATGGTTCATGTCAGCATGGATCTAATCTTAATGGCATGCATGGGATAAATGACTACTGTGTTGCTAACACCCTGTGCAAACAGCTTCCAGTTTTGAATAAAGATTGCAGATCAGGAAGTGAATTAAATTGTTACTGACCTGATTGTTGAACATTGGTCAGGGACTGGAGTGTGGTCCCCTAATATACATTACTACAGAATGCGGACCCCTAATATACATTACTACACTTATAAACATATCGAACACCCTATGGGGCCGATTTCGGTTTGGGGGTCATCCAGAAAAGGCCCCATAGTGCCCAAGCTTAAGTCTGAGTCCTGTTGATTACTTTGTATGCATTTAGTGGCATGAACCACATCCAGTAGCCACGCAAAAAGTAAACAAACTTTCATTACAAGCACCCAATGACCCCATGTAAATTATGTATCCAACTTGCCGAGAGTTGCGGTGGTGGAAACCAATGCGGTGTACAGTATTGTTCTGGTGCTGGGGCAGCTGCAAGTCCTGCTACTCCTACTTTCATGGCCAACTAGTAACAGCAATAGTTTACACTGCCGTGCAGTGTTACTATACTTTTAGTGGGGCAAATCTTGTGCCTCCATGTTGCACCTTTTGGAAAAAACTAACATTCATGTGCCATACCAGCAATGTAATACAACATATCACACAAACAATTGTCACATGTCATAAATACAATGCCAGTGTCTACTCACAAGCTTAAGCTATAGACAGGCCTGAAATGTATAATGTTTTGGGAGAAAAAAAATGAAAGCTTTATTTTATAAGTTTACGAGTCGAGTGTATCTCCGCTCGCGGATGTAAATGGCGAGTTTTTGTATACAACACATGGCATGTAACCACCCTGAAAAGCCCAGTAGCATTCTGAACTGTTCATATGGGGAGTCGAATAATGTTTCTGACGCATGTCTTACACCTAGCATTGGGTTGGTGGAAGTGCCAATACTAATGATGACAGTTGCATCTGGCGTAAAATCAATTGGCGGAATGCCTTTTTGGTTGCAACGCATAAACCCCAGCACTGGGGTGGTATTCAGTATGCCGCCTGTTGGGATCCCGGCGCTCAGTATAGCAGCGCCGGAATCCCGCACCTGGAATAATGACAACTATTCTCCCTCTTGGGGGTCCACGACCCTCCTGGAGGGAGAATAAATAGCAGTGGCGAGAGTAGCTAGCCCGCAAGGGGCTCATTTGCGCTCTGCCGGCATGTCGGCGGTCGGGATCCCACTCATACTACACCCCAGCATTGACCCTACAAATTCTCGCAATGGCATATGGTAGTAAATCAGGCTTCTGCAGCTGCCCACAACTACAGCCACTTTGGCTGCGACTCAGAATCAGACCCGCTGTGCCTCTGGGATTTTCCTTTCTCTCATACACCTAGATGCACTTCTAGTTAGTGGAGGTAGTAAGGACCACATTAACAATGGAGCAAACAGAGCTCCACCTTCAGCCCTACAGTTAAAAAAACGCCCTTCTTCAAGACAGAATAATGATGATCAGTCACCCAGCCATAAATCATAAGTATTACAATTGTATTTAGAATTTCCTTACAAAATTATGCACTATTTCTATTTTTATGTACTTAAGGAGGCATTGGAGC
Source organism: Pseudophryne corroboree (assembly GCF_028390025.1). Taxonomy (NCBI): domain Eukaryota; kingdom Metazoa; phylum Chordata; class Amphibia; order Anura; family Myobatrachidae; genus Pseudophryne; species Pseudophryne corroboree. The sequence continues at coordinate 165,023,015 of NC_086445.1, forward strand.
TGATGCTGGCCACATGTAACTGACCACACCCAACACTGGTCGCTCCCACATGGCACTAGCCACACCCACACAACACTGGTCACACCCAAACACTGGCCACACCCACATCCCCACATGGCACTGGCTACACTCACACAGCACTGGTCACACCCACATGGCACTGGCCACACCCACACATCACTGGTCACACCCACATAGCACTGGTCACACCCACACAACCATGGTGACATCCACATGGCACTGGCGACACCCACACAGCACTGGTTACAGCTCCATTACTTCTCATATTAGGCACTTAGGCCTTTTTGAAACCTAGCCTGTAACATGGCAGTTAGGAGTTGATTGGCTGGTACTTTATTTATCTCCACTTTATCTCTCTTTCCATTCATTTTTAGCCACAGGTCCATGTGGCCCTAAATCTGGCCCTGCAGTTGAGAACTTGAAGTGTGTTGAACAGAATATCTAGGCCTTTTGCAATGCACTGAGTGTGCTCCATATATGAGCCCCACTGTGAGGATTAGTGCTGCACAATTTAACAAAGATGCTGTCTGAGGCAGTGATGACAAATACAGCATACCTCACAACTTTTGGGGGGCAGTTGGGAGGCTCCTGTCACTTGGTACTCTGCTTAGTGTAAAGCACAGCAGCAGTGAATAGACGCTGTGTGCATGTTCACGATTGCGGCATTGTCGTGAAGCCACACCCCTTTTTGGATGAGGCCACACCACCTTTTTGGCATGCAAGTAGTCCCAAATCATGCATTGTTGGAAGGTATGAATACAGTACTAACTTTTAACTGTAGTTTAAAATATTTTAGATATACTGTTGGTATGTCAAATTCATTAACTGGTACACTGTAAGGCAGGGGTGGCCAACCCGCGGCTCTCGAGCCGCATGCGGCTCAGCCGACTCCTGGCCACCGCTGCCCTGGCCTCCCCTACTCCCGTGCTGCTGCTGTCTGTGAAGGGAGGAGAGCGCAGCGTGCGCCTCTCCTGCCCCTCACTCTCCGGTGCTGGTCCGTGAGCCAATCAGAGCTCGCGGACCGGCAGCTGAGGCTGCCGGACCGCGAGCTTTGATTGGCTCACGGACAGGCGCCTAGAAGAGAGACACAGCCGCCGGAGAGTGAGTGGTAGGAGAGGCGCACGCTGCCCTCTCCTCCCCTCACAGACAGCAGCCACACGGTGAGCAGCACGGGGGAAGGGGAGGAAGGTCGTCGTCATGTATAGCTGGCACTGGGGGCATTGCTGGCACTGGGGAGTCATGTATAGCTGGCACTGGGGGCATTGCTGGCACTGGGGAGTCATGTATATCTGGCACTGGGGGGGCATATCTGGCACTGTGGGGACACTGGCACTGAGGGCATTGCTGGCACTGTGGGGACATATATATCTGGCACTTGGGGGACATATCTGGCACTGTGGGGACACTGGCATTGGGGGCATAGCTGGCACTGTGGGGACATGTATATCTGGCACTAGGGGCATAGCTGGCACTGTGGGGACAAGTATATCTGGCACTGGGGGCATATCTGGCACTGTGGGGACACTGCATTGGGGGCATAGCTGGCACTTTGGGGACATATATATATCTGACACTAGGGGCATAGCTGGCACTGTGGGGACATATATATCTGGCACTGGGGGCATATCTGGCACTAGGGGGAAATGTGTATCTGGCACTGTGAGGCATATATGTATCTGGCGCTGGAGGTATTATATATCAAGTATATATACAGGCGCTGTGATGGGTGTGTTTTTCCTAGCAGCTGAATAGATGAGGGGTAGTCAACCCCTTTAAATAACAGGAAAAGAAAAAAAGGATATACAGCGCTAATTGACACAATATAATCAAAAGGTGTAAATATTTAATTTTAAGAAGATTAAAAATAACAGTTTTAAAACTTGCAATCTAAGATCTGATGTGTCTCAATAATGACTTCAGGTGGACTTTAAAAATCTGTTAATGCTGACACCATAAGTATTAGGCACTCATCAACACATTTGCAACCAACACATATACAGTCATGTAGATGGACCTGAGGTAGAATAATTCATCCAATTGGATGTGATTACCAAGTCTGTGTTCCGTTTAAAAAGGCTCCCGTGGGGTACAAGTTCGTGTGGCAACGGCGACAATTGTTGGGATCCTGGTTCACAGTTAACTCGGAACTCCGTGTTCCATTAGGTAGGTTCTCCTGCAGTTGTGATGGGCAATAGCAGCGTAAATGGGAGTCCTGGTTCACGGAGTCAAGAAAAGAGCAAGGTCCTGGCTGTAGGTGGTGGCGTGCTGATGGTGCTGGTCAGCAAAGTGTCCACACAGGTCGTGACCTAACGCGTTTCGCTGCTCCAGGCAGCTTTGTCAAAGCTGCCTGGAGCAGCGAAACGCGTTAGTTCACGACCTGTGTGGACACTTTGCTGACCAGCACCATCATCACGCCACCACCTACAGCCAGGACCTTGCTCTTTTCTTGACTCCGTGAACCTGGACTCCCATTTACGCTGCTATTGCCCATCACAACTGCAGGAGAACCTACCTAATGGAACACGGAGTTCCGAGTGAACTGTGAACCAGGATCCCAACAATTGTCGCCGTTGCCACACGGACTTGTACCCCACGGGAGCCTTTTTAAACGGAACACAGACTTGGTAATCACATCCAATTGGATGAATTATTCTACCTCAGGTCCATCTATATGACTGTATATGTGTTGGTTGCAAATGTGTTGATGAGTGCCTAATACTTATGGTGTCAGCATTAACAGATTTTTAAAGTCCACCTGAAGTCATTATTGAGACACATCAGATCTTAGATTGCAAGTTTTAAAACTGTTATTTTTAATCTTCTTAAAATTAAATATTTACACCTTTTGATTATATTGTGTCAATTAGCGCTGTATATCCTTTTTTTCTTTTCATGTATCTGGCGCTGTGGGGACATATGTGTATGTGGCACTGTGGGGCCATATGTTTCTGGGAGTGTGGAGGCACCCATTTTTTGAAATTTTTATATGTATGTGGCACTGTACTGGGGCATTATATGTATTTGGCACTGTACAACATGACTAAAAACGGAGTTATGACAGAAGGTCATACTCCTACAAACGTCATAACGAAAGGTGCGCGCACAAAATGGGGTGTGGCTTTGGGAAAACTAGGCCACGCCCCCAATTTTGAGCGCGCACCTTCGCCGCGCGCATGATACTGGCTCTTGCCCTTGTCTACAGATCTTTTCTGGCTCTTTGACTCTGACTGGTTGGCCACCCCTGCTGTAAGGCATACATTCACGCGTTTAGCGAAAGCAGTCGACCTCCAAAATTTTTCCTGTTGCAGTGCCCGCATTTGACGTCACTCGACCACCCCTAAAATGGCCCAGATCCACCCCCATTTTTCACCGCCACGCCCCTGCAACGCTGCGTCACCGCCTTCAACCACCCCACGAACACCTCTGCTTGTCAATCAGGCAGAGGCTTTCGCATCAATGTGATTGCATTTCCTGGCCCTTGCACGAGTAGAGTGGGCCTTGTGTGTGTGCACTGGCTATAAAAATGGACAAATGCGATCGCATCGCGGAAGGGTATCAAAGATGAATAAGACCCAGAGTCCGCTGGAACGGGCTGAGAAATCAGGGGAACGCAGCTACAAGGCTCACACACTGAGCTGTGTGACTTATGGCACTGGCAACCTTGGCCTTGCAAAACAGAAAGCTTTATACCCATGGACTTGTCCAGATTTGCTGGAGCAGTCAGCTGACTGCCTGACTTGGCAGTGTTGACCTGAATCATATCACATGACGCTGGGCAAGATGGTGCCGTCCATGCTGCTGATCCAGCGGGAACTCTACCATGAGGGACGCCAGCCTTGCACTCTGAATCCCGCTCTGTGCATCCATAAGCAATTACAGCCATACTTGCCGACATCTTGACTGCTCTCTCTGGGAGAGAGCAGCCACGCTGTGGAGGGGACGGAGGCAGAACGGGGGCGTGGGTACCACGATTAAATCATTGTAGCCACGCTCCCTGTAATGCTGATATTGCTAGCATTATACTGCAGTTGTGGCTATGATGATGCGATTCAGCGAGAATTGTGTCATCGACTGCCCGCACCGCCCACTTTGCTCACTAAGTGGGCGGCCGGGCAGGGGGGACCTTAAAAATTGTGAGACTTGCCTGTTCTTCCAGGGGGCTAAGAGGGCCACCCGATTTTTGGGAGCCTCCCGGCCATTCCAGGAGAGTAGGCAAGTATGATTACAACGGCTTTCTCAGTGTCTGCCACATAAATCATCTTTGCTGCACGAACTGCACGACCCCTGGCCACAGGAGAATAGCGGCATCTCAACAGTGGGCGACTAGGTAAGGGCCTGGTTTTAGGGAACATTTCTCAGAGTTGTGACAGAGGATCTTGTGATATCATTTAAAATGTACAGACATTCTAAAATCTCTGAATGCTAATGCATTTGGCAATAGGTTTTTCCCATGTAACATAAAATCTTGATTTGCAGCATGAAAATAGAGAACTTGCTCAATAGCGCAGTGAAAATTTTACTCAAAAAGTTGGAAAACTTTTTCATACTTGTGCGATCAGTCCATTTACAAATTACAATCGGTGCTGTCTAGTTTTCCAGATGCTGCTAATAGCAGTGGGATTGGCCAGTAATGTAATTCGGACAGGGACAAGTAAGCTTAGTCTATAAATATCCTGGCAAATGGGTGGTAAAGCCAAATTAAGATACAGGAAACTCTAAAAATACTCGAAGTAATTAAAAAAAAAAAAAGACAAGTTGTGAACTAGTGCTTCCCACATATAGCTGAGATAAACTGTTATTTGTTGTATGCAGAACCCTCCTGCAGCAGATCAATTCCTAACTTTCAAGTTTAATAGGTATTAAAATGTACCTGTAGTGCAGGCAGCCATTTTGTTTGCTAAACTAGCTGTAAGCCTATGTTTATAGTTTCTGTAAATACCACAGGGCCTAATTCAGAGATGTACATAAACCTGATGGTTTACGTACATTTCCGATGTTTACAGACCTACGTATGTGCAGGACCTGTACTGTGCATGTGCAGATCTGTTTCCATGACAACAGTCACAGTGCTCCCTAAACCACGACATGGTTGACACGCTGCAGCAGTTTGGGGGCGAGGAAGGGGTGGTGATGGCTAGCGCTCCAGGAAACAGGACTGCGTCTGTGCATGGCAAGGCCAGTAACTGAGTCCTCAGATGCCGCTGGCTGCATGAAAACACTGCACATCCTGAGTAACCTGAGGGTTTCTCAGATGGCCTATGTCCACACATACAGTATGAGCCAACACTGCTTCTTCTGATGCAGCAGCAGATGAGAGAAGCTGGCAGGAAGCGACTAATTACACAAGATGTCTGTGCAGCATTAGCATATTACTACACAGCTGCAGCTTACAAAGATGGAGCAGCTGTGCAATACCATACTCTGAATTAGATATTACACAGCACTGTACAAAGAGAATATGTAATCATTCACATCAATCGCTTCCCCAGTGGAGCGTATGGTCTAAATTCACTACCACACACATTAGGGTGGGTGTGGATTATTAGATCTACACTAAAAAGGTCTACAGTCAAAAGGTCTACCACTAATATTTTCCAGATTTGCCTGCTAAGCGATTGGGTCTAATCCATTGCCCTGCCTGAATTGTGTGACATTCCATTTTCAGTGAGACAAGTGTGCAGTGGATGTTAGAACTGTAATGTGGTATAATTTGAACTGGAGGCCACTGTAATGTGTCATAATCTGATCTGCTCATTTTAATTCGGAGGGCACTGTAATGTTACATAATAAGAACTGGGGCACTTTATTGTGGCACAATATTAAATGGAGTCACTATAGTGTGGCACAGGGGCAGGGCCGGACTGGGACTAAAAATAGGCCCTGGCATTTTTGAAGCACAGAGGCCCACCTTTGTGACCCCTCCCCTTACTATTCCTGACTCCTCCCACTTATTAGTCTATGCTCTTACAAATATAATTAATATTCTAACAACATACAAGCGTACATCATTTTCTATTAAAATACACACAACCTGTGGTTGAAGTGGAAATTTTTAAGTGGGGGTATGTAAATGTGAAGTTTGTAAATAAGTGCGCGCGCTCCGGAAAAGGGGGCGTGGCCACTCAAAAGGGGGCGTGTCCTTCAGTGTAGTTTATCACACCATACACCCCTTATACGCATTATGCACCACAATAGTAGGACCCCTTATACTATCTAGTACTGGTGCCTCTTTCACATTATACCACACAGTATGAGCCAAAATTCACATTATAGCACCCAGTATGAGCCGAAATTCACATTATAGCACCCAGTATGAGCCAAAATTCACATTATAGCACCCAGTATGAGCCGAAATTTACATTATAGCACCCAGTATGAGCCGAAATTTACATTATATGCCCCCAATAGTGCAGTGCCAGATCCACAATTGCCCCCACAGTGCCAGGTATACAAATGCCCCCACAGTGCCAGGTATACAAATGCCCCCACAGTGTCAGGTATACAAATGCACCCACAGTGCCAGGTAAACAATTGCCCCCACAGTGCCAGGTATACAATTGCCCCCACAGTGCCAGGTATACAATTGCCCCCACAGTGCCAGGTATACAAATGCCCCCACAGTGCCAGGTAAACAATTGCCCCCACAGTGCCAGGTATACAATTGCCCCCACAGTGCCAGGTATACAAATACCCCCACAGTGTCAGGTATACAAATGCCCCCACAGTGCCAGGTAAACAATTGCCCCCACAGTGCCATGTATACAATTGCCCCCACAGTGCCAGGTATACAAATGCCCCCACAGTGTCAGGTATACAAATGCCCCCACAGTGCCAGGTAAACAATTGCCCCCACAGTGCCAGGTATACAATTGCCCCCACAGTGCCAGGTATACAAATGCCCCACAGTGCCAGCCAATTGCCCCCACGGTGCCAGATATACAATTGTCCCCACAGCAGCCAGTGCTGCAGCTACTTACCGCTGCTGCACTGCTGCTGCTGCTGCTCCTCCGGGCTGTGAGGGACGGGGGTGAATCAGGAGAGCAGAGCGCCCGCCAGCGCGGCTGTGTCTGGTGCTGCGGCGGCTTCGTTCAAACCAGCCGCCGGTTCGTGAGCCAATCAGAGCTTGCGGACCGGCGGCTTCTGATTGGCTGCCGGTCCGCGAGCTCTGATTGGCTCACGAACCGACGGCTGGTTTGAACGAAGCCGCCGCAGCACCAGACACAGCCGCGCTGCGGGAGCTCTGCTCTCCTCTCCTGACAGCTGAGACATGCTGCCGCCGGACTGAGCGGCAGCGTGTCTCAGTGACCGCTGGACCAGCCCAAGTGGCCATCGGCCCTTCTGGCATTTGCCAGAAGTGCCAGATGGCCAGTCCGGCCCTGCACAGGGGACACTGTTTTGTGGCATAATATGAACTGGGGACATTGTATGTCATAATGTGAATTGGGGGTACTCTGTGGAATAATGTGTACTGACATCCCTAAAATGTCACATCATGTAAACTATGGAACTACAATGGTTCATAAAAATAAACTAGGGAACTACCATAGTTCAGAAAATGAACTAGGGCACTATTATGGGGCATAAAATTAATAACTGCTCCAGAGAGGTGTCTCTCAAAAAGCATTGGGTCAGGGGTCCCTTTAATATGTTGCTACGGGGCCCACAAAGTTCTGGTTATGCCCCTGTGTCTGATAACCTCCTGCTTTGAATGTGGATGTGATTTGAGCCTGTGTCACTTGTCTGTTACCACAGATGTTGCTGGTCATGATCATTAAGCACTCATGATTGGCCAATGCGCTGTCTATGGTGGATGGTAGAACTATCCATGAGGTATTCCCAGTACACGTGACACCATAGATCAATGATGTTGCATGTTCGCACAATGGGGGTCATTCCGAGTTGATCGCTCGCTGACGATTTTCGCAGCGCAGCTATCATGTGAAAAAACTGCATATAGGGGGCGTGGCCTAGCTAGCAGTGGGAGAAGCTGCACTTTACAAGAGCTCCAGCTATCTAAGTGCCTAAAACCCTGAAATACCCCCCAATCAGTGCCCTGGTGCCCTCTGCACTTGCCTCATTGCCTCTGCTATCGGTGGCCTGGCCCGGGAAGGAGCGCTGCGGAGTCGGGAGGCGGCCTCGGCTGCCTTTGCGGACTGCAGCCTACCCCTCCTTGTGAAGCCGGGGCCTCGATTTTGGAGCCTTGCGGGGCCGGGCTCCGGAGTCGTTCGCGGGAGCCGTGACTCTTTCCTCCCCCCTTCCGGATCACCTGTCCCTGGCTGCGGTGACCTCGTTCCCCCCACGGGTCCTTCCGGCGGAGCTGTGCGGCTGACGAGCCGGGCCTGCGGCCTCCTGCTGCCTCCGGCCGACGCGGCCTACTACGCGCCCCGCAGCCGGGGCCTGGAGTTTGGGGACACCCCGGCCGGGAGCTCCAGGACCGGAGCGCGGCCGCGACGGACCCCCCAGGGCCGCGGATCTTCTCGGATCTTCTCCCCTTAAAGTGGTTGGACACCCCCTGACACCAGGAGAAAGCCTCTGCGCCTCAACCGGCCCCACAGGGGATAAAAGAAGGGTGGAAAACAGTCCTGTGTGTGCTGCGGCGGCCATCTTGGATCCCTGGGACATAGGCTGGAGAAAGCTGTGCACTCCTGCAGGCAGCCCTGAAAGGCTTTATAACACATCACACAGGCTGAATTATCTTCAGGGTCCAGTCCACCTGGAATGTTGTGAGTACCTGCTGCTGTCACAGCAGCCATCCCTGATCTGCACCCCTGCTCCATAAAATCCTGTGACAAGAGCCCAGTGCCGCCATTTTGCTTTCTGGCACCCCGCCAGGGTGAAGATAAGCCGCACTATACCACACACTCTTCACCCCTGCGGGTTTACAGATTCTGCCCGCATTACTGCCCGCAGTGGCGACAACCATGAAAGTGCTTTAATTCCCGCCGTGTGTGCCAGGGCCATAAGATGAAAGGTTAAGCTGCGATCTACCCCGACTGCGGAGTTGGCGCCTGGAGGAGTCACGGCCTCGGCGTTATGACACTCGGATCCACACATCCCCGACCGATTCTCAAGATGAGTTAACGCAAAATAATAAAATACTACCAGTGCCATAATTAAGTAGCTGGACTCTATCTATAACACTCTGGCACATCATCCCCAACTCCGCGGCTGGATCACCTGAAGATGACAAATTCACCCCCCTCTGAAGGCCGCTACGGTGAGCTATTTGATATACAATAACAGAAGTCAGGAACACGTCATAATCCTGAATACCGATCAACTTCTACGAACCTGCTGTGACACCTCCCTCCAAGATCCCTGGAGCATCCACTACTTATCCCACCTGTCACGTAGGAGACCGGAGTGAAGCTAAAAAACAGCGACCTGACCTCCCCGGACTATCCGCTCACTATACGGACCCTGAACTGTGTCCCTTCGTCAATAATTTTTCATTCCCTTTTTTTTTACACCCCCACCGTTATCCCCCCCCTTTTTTGTACATATATGCCACTATGTCCAAAAACAAAAAAGCAACACAAGTCCAGACTAACTTCTTTGGCTCAAAATCTAAGGGCCCGCAGAACCCCAACATGTCCGCAGGCTCCCCCCCTTCTCCGTGTTCCTCGGAGGCAGGTATCGACCCTCAGATACAAGCAGTCATGTCGAGCCTACTAGAGGGGGTACAATCTGCATTCAAGCAGGAACTCTCGAACGCTATAGCTGATTTTAAATCGGACCTTACAGCCCTCGGCAATCGAACGGACGCATTGGAAACGAAGACGGACGATCTCTGCCGCTCCCAACACCGCCTTGACAGCGAGCTCACTAGATTACACGAAGAAATGGAGACCCTCAAAGAGCGACAAGAGGACCAAAAAAATCGCTTGCGTAGAAATAATCTACGCATACGCGGCGTTCCAGAATCGGTCCTAGGACCATCACTGCCGTCATTTCTGAGAGAATTCTTCACACACGTAGTACCAGACATCACGGACGAAGAGTGCCTCTGCGACAGGGCACATAGAGCACTCCGTGCAAAACCGTCTCCCGCCCAACGGCCCAGGGATGTGATTGTCCGTTTCCATTATTTCCGTTCGAAAGAGAAAATTTTGTCCTCCGTTCGAGATTCATCGGAGATCCTGTTTAAGGGTATGCAACTGCAGATTTATCAGGACCTGGCCCCCTCCACGATCCAGAAACGGCGGGACCTCCAGCCGGTCACCCGAGTCCTCCGTCAGCACCAGATCAGATACAGATGGGGATTCCCCTTTCAACTTCACGTCTCGGTCAATAACTTTGTTCACTCAGTCAAGACCTTAAACCAAGGACAGGAACTGGCAAAGTTAGATCTCCTCCCAGCATCATCCGTAGTCGACATGGCGACTTCTTCATCTAAATCACCGCACCCTCAGCCACCCCTTCCCGACTGGACCAGGGTGACTCGACAACGCAATATGGACAAAGACCCTCCCTGACCTGGGAAGCCCCCCGCTGTGGATTGCGTGCGAAATGTTGATGCAACATCTCCGCACCGCGATCTGAGCCAGAGCTGTGGAGGATTCGACCTCCATCCATATGCCAGTGTCGTAACTATCCTCTGAAATTACTGTTATAATTAAGTTATACTTGTTTGCACCCCTGTGGTATTCCCTTTCCCCCCCCCCCTAATTTTTTTGTGTCCCCCCCTCCCTTTTTTTTCTCTCCCTCTTCTCCCCTTTCCCAACCCCCTCCTTCTCCCCCCTCACCCCTCCCTTTCTTGAATTTATGTTTGAAGTTTTTGTTGTCTGGACACAGTTCTCAATGTCCTATATTGTAATATGTCCGATGTAGCTGAAAACGGCCATAGCCATTCTCAACCCTTGTGGCCCGGGCACCCTACACCCTCCCACATGGTACATTGGTTACCCCCCCATAATCCCTTATTGTTGCTTACAATGTTAATGATGCAGTGCTTTTTCCCTGGCGGCCCCCGAATGGGACCCACAACCTCAGGGATGTTTCCCCGTTTGGGGTATCTCTTCTTCTTCTCTATGTTCTTCCTTCCCTCTCTTTTCATGTGGCCTCTGCTTGACCTTCCCGCTCTTTTTCTTGCTTGGCCCGGAGGGGTGGCCCTCTCCTGGCGCAAATGGTACGCTACTGGACCATATTGGGCAACATGCCTGGCACAAATTGTACTTTGCTGGACTATACTTGGCAACATGCCATACTCCCCTACGTAAATAGCCATGTCCCTTAAAATATTCTCGGCCAATGTAAATGGCCTAAATTCCCCTAGGAAACGTACCATGTTCCTAAGCGCCTGCAGATGTGAGAAAGTCGACATAGCATTTCTCCAGGAAACACACCTCACCGGTCCCCACACCCAGCTTAAGGGCAAATGGTTCTCCCAGTCCTACTTCGCCTCGGCAGACTGTAAAAAATGGGGTGTGGCCATCTTAGTTCGCCGTAACATCCCGTTTACTCACTCTAGGACAGTGACAGACCCAGAAGGACGGTTCCTCATGGTAATGGGTACCCTCCGCTCTATGGTTCTCACTCTGGTCTCCACTTATGCCCCCAACCAAGACCAGTCTCTGTTCTTTGACTCTCTCTCTAAACGCTTATTACGAGAAGCACAGGGAAGCATTATTATGGGTGGCGATTTTAACACCATAATTGACCCGTTGCTAGATAGATCCGGCCCTCCGCTTCACGCCTCTATAACGACCCTTCCTCGGGCCTCCCGCACACTCACCGCCATCATGAAACACCACGGCCTCTGTGACACCTGGCGCTCCCAACACCCTCACACCAAAGATTTCACGCAATTTCAGCTCCACACCAACACTACTCCAGGATCGATATGATCCACATCTCCTCTGCCCTCGTGCCACTGATTACAGACACGGGCATCACACCTCTGTCATGGACGGACCACGCTGGGGTCTATCTCCTTATAGATATTTACAGCGCACCGCGTAGGAGATATAAATGGCGTCTGGACGACTCGCTTCTACAACACCCCTCAGCACTAGAGGAAACTAGACTAGCAATCACACACTACTTCACCGAAAATACGTCCCCCGACATCTCACTCAACGTTCTTTGGGAAGCCCATAAAGCCACGATTCGCGGCGCCTTACTGGCAAAATCGTCAGCACTTAGGAAAAAAGCAGCGCAGGAGATATCCTCCCTCGAATCAGAAATAGCCACCTTACTATCCAAACATAAAGCATCCCCCAGTCCTTCCCTGCTCACCCAGATAGATTCCCTCCGGGGGCAACTGAACACCCTTCTTTCCAATCGCGCAGCACTAATCCTTAGGAAACTGCAACAACGCTTTTATGATAAAATGGATAAAATAGATTCCCTACTGGCCAACAAACTACGTCGCAAGCAAGCGTTGGGCGCAATAGATAAATTGTATTCGTCACAAAGGGGAACCTATACATATGACCCTGAAGTGATGGCCGAAGACTTTCGTCTGTTTTATAGCTCCCTTTACAACCTACCTGGCCCACCCCGGCAGTCTCCTGACGAGTCTGGGGGAGTACGCTCATACTTGTCCGATACCCCCCTCCCAACCCTATTGGACACTCAGTTAGAAGCCCTTAATAATCGAATCTCGGAGGAGGAGACAATAGCCGCCATACGATTTATGCGCTCGTCGGCCGCTCCGGGTCCGGATGGTTTCACAGCCCAATATTATAAACTCTTCGCGAAGGAGCTGACCCCACACCTAACCTACCTATTTAACGGTATTCTCGAGGGAGCCTCCTTTCTGCCGGAGACGACCCGGGCCGACATAGTGGTAATCCCAAAGCCCGACAAAGATCCGACTAGTTGCCTAAATTACAGACCGATCTCACTATTGAATGTCGACCTGAAGATATACGCGAAAATATTAGCTAACCGTCTGGGTCCCTTGATGCCCGGGCTGGTCCATCCGGACCAGGTCGGCTTCATCCCAGGACGCCAGGCACCTGATAACACTAGAAGGGCCATAGATCTAATATACTCAATTCAAAAAAGGAAATCTCCCTCTCTCATTCTGTCTCTCGACGCGGAAAAGGCCTTCGACCGTATATAGTGGTCTTTTGCCTTTGCAGTCCTTGACAAAATGGGATTTATCGCTCCCCATCGGCCCAGGTTATGGTGTCTCCTCCTCCAGTTTTGGGATTACCAACGGTACCAGGCAGGGATGCCCCCTCTCCCCTTTAATCTTCGCACTAGTTATGGAGCCCCTAGCAGCAAGAATCCGTAATAACAATACTATCCACGGAATTTCCACAGGCCTATCCGAACACAAGATAGCGTTATATGTCGACGATGTCCTGATATCCCTCACAGACCCAGCACAATCTCTCCCCGCTCTCTTATCTGAGATCAGCTTATACTCCCAGTTCTCGGGATATAAAATAAATGTTAACAAAACAGAGGTCCTCAATTTTTTTATCCCAGCAGCTCTCAAACAAGACCTTCAAACTATCCTCCCCTGTAACTGGTTTACAAAGAAAATCAAATACCTCGGTGTGTACCTGACCCACCATCACCACCAACTCTTCCAAGCAAATTATCCCCGTTTATTGCAGACAATCAAGGAGGATTTGGTGGAATGGTCCAGTTACTTTATATCATGGATAGGCAGAATCAACTCCGTCAAGATGAGCGTGCTCCCCCGACTTTTGTATTTATTTCAGACCCTCCCGATTTATGTTCCTACCTACGTGTTCAAGACCCTGCAACGCCAATCCTCCCTTTTTATCTGGAACCATAAACGTCCCCGCGTTCGACTTAAACTGCTCCAACGCCCCTCCAGAGGCGGAGGCCTGGGTATTCCGGACTTTAAGAAATACTTTTGTGCTGCACAACTGGCTCAATGCGCACAATGGTGTAACGAGGGCGGGACACGAAAGGTCTGGGTGGGGATAGAGGCAGAGGAGATGGGCCTAGCTACAGTATCCTCCCTATTGTGGCTCCACAGGAGCCAGCGCCCGCGCGCGGCCCTCTCGCACCCCGTAGTAAGTCGTTCATTAGCAACGTGGGACCTGACAAATAGACGGTACAGCTTGGCCCCATACCCATCCCCGCTAATCCCGTTATTTCATAACCCAGCCTTCCCTCCAGGCATGTGTAAAGCCTCGCATACATCTTGGCGCTCGAGTGGCATTCTATATGTTAACGATATCACTTCCGATGCTACTTTCCCACAATTCTCGTATATACGGGAAGGAACAGTAATCCCCTCTTCAGACTTCTTCAGATATCTGCAAATCAGACACTTCCACTCCACCATTTCCACTACCCTTCTCCACAGACATTTATCCCCCTTCGAATACATTAGCTGGAAACGCACTGATACTAAAGGCCTCATATCAGATATTTACACCTTACTTGATGACCACCCCAACCCACCCCAGGCCCCTCACGAGTCGGCATGGGAAAAGGAACTAGGAGTAACTATAGACAACGAGGACTGGGTAGATATATGGGACAATGCGGCTTCCAGCTCTATCTGTGTGAGAATTAAGGAAAACGTCTATAAATTACTCTACCGTTGGTACTATGTCCCTGCCCGTTTACATACTATGTTCCCCGACACTCCAGATGGATGCTGGAGGGGTTGCACAGACAGTGGCTCGTTTCTACACATATGGTGGGCATGCCCCAAAATTCATAAAATATGGGGTGAACTCATTACATTGCTATCGCGCTTATTTGACATCTCCATCCCCCCTGACCCCCAATACTTCTTGCTCCCCATGACTCTTCCTACCCTCAATAGACACCAAAACAAACTATTCCGACATGTGATTTCGGCAATGACATGCCAAGTTGCCACAGACTGGAAGAACCCAACCCCCTCACCAATGCCGGTGATAATCTCTCGGATATGGTATGTCCACAAAATGGAATATATGACCGCAGTCATACGTAACACCTCAAAACAATTTGACAAAGTATGGTCCCCGTGGCTAAACCTACAACGGGCCTCCTCCCCATTTGTAACCTGACGCGGTACGCCACGGTCCAAGCCACCTCCTGCCCCAGAGGGCCACCCCCCTACCCCCTCTCTACTCCCCCCTCTTCTTTCTCTGATTGGAGGCGTTCAGCCTCATCTGCTTTCCTGTCCCCTTCTACTCGTTCTCTGAGTATTCTTTTCTTCTCATTGCATCTGCTGACTCTCTATGACGGAAGGCCACTCCGTTGCCGAGAGTTCCCCACCGCATATGTCTTAACTTTAACCTCTAAAAATTAGGGGAAAACAAAAACAAAAAAAGGATCAATTTTGCTGTTGTAACACTTTATTGTAACTACGTTTGTTCATTAAACACCCACATTGTCCGGGTGTTCTGTTACCAATGTAATCTTTTTATGATCCACCCAATAAAATGTGTTTAAAAAAAAAGAAAAAACTGCATATATGCGCTTGCGTATGCCCCGCAATGCGCACGCGCGACGTACGGGTACAAAGCCCTTTGTGGCTGTGCTCAGGTTCTAGCAAAGTTTTTCTTCACACTGGTGGCCGCAAGAAGATTGACAGGAAGTGGGCGTTACTGGGTGTCAACTGACCGTTTTCAGGGAGTGTTTGCAAAAATGCAGGCGTGTCTGAAAAAACGCAGGCGTGGCTGGGTGTTCGCTGGGCGGGTGTATGACGTCAAATCTGGACACAAATAGGCTGAAGTGATCGCAAGCGCTGAGTAGGTTCAGAGCTACTCTGAAACTGCACAAACTGTTTTTGCAGAGCTCGGCTGCACATGCGTTCGCACTTCTGCTAAGCTAAAATACACTCCACAGTGGGCGGCGGCATAGTGTTTGCACAGCTGCTAAAACTAGCTAGTGAGCGATCAACTCGGAATGACCCCCGATATGCCTTGTTTGAACTCCTAGAATTCACATTACCTTGCGAGGAGCAGCCTAGCCAGTGTTTAAACTGACTCACAAGATGTTAGACTACAACTGATGCAGGTCTAGGCATTTCCAAGACGTCACATTACGGTGGTGCAACTAGGGGCATCTTCTGAGAGGAGGAGGCCTGTGTGCAGTCTACTTCTGGGACCCCAGGGGCAAACACAGGATTTATGAGTGGGGGTTTCCGTGTGTGTTTTGCTATGTTGTTGCTGCATATAACAGCGTTTAATAGCAGCACTGCGATGTGTATGCATCATGGTATGCCGCGCTCAGTTTAAGTCAATGGATAGTGGGAACATGCATCCCACGTTATGAATGATGCGATGTGGCAACAACATAGCAGGACACATCTATGTACAGTATTACACAAACGGGATCCCGGCAGTCGATATACCGATGCCGGGATCCTGATGGAGGATACCATCCCGGCATCAATGTACTGACGCGAAACGGGATGCCGGCGTCAAAATACAGACAGCCTGCATCCCGAACGTCCGCACAGCGGGACGCACTGGTGAGGGGGGAGGATAGGTTCAGGCAGCAGAAGGGGGGTTAGGCTTAGGGTACACTCCCGGGAAGGTTAGGGACTGGGGAGGGAGGGTTAGGCACATACAGGGGGAGGTTAGGGTTAGGCACCTAGCAGGGAGGGTTAGGTTTAGGCAGCGGGGAAGGGTTAGTCACCACTGAGGAGGGGTAGGGTAGAGAAAACATGAGGGTTAGGGGGCTAAATGTGGGGCTGTCGGGATTATAATAGACGGGATGCCGTTGTCGGTATACTGACAGCCGGCATCCCATCGGTATCTCATACTGATCCCAGATATGTGTATATATATATATATCTATCTATATATATATATATATATATATATATATATATATATATAGAGAGAGAGAGAGAGAGAGAAAATGGAAACCAGTCGATAGATAGATAGAGACTGTAGATAGATCACACACACAAAGCCAAACTTACTCTTCCTCTGTAGGATCCCCAGCTCCTGAGTGTGATCTCTAGAATCCCGTGTCAGGTCTCTCCCCCACGCTTCGTGCTCCTGCCTCTGAGCAGCATGCCTCACGTCAGCTCAGCGTTCAATTAGGGTTGATTCTATATCGGAGTGGTAGAAGGGACCTTCTGACGTATCTAGGGGAGGAGACACGTCACCAGGGGGAGGAGCTACGGGCGAACAAGGTACCCGAAAAGTACGCTCGCCACGCTTCGGGCTCGGTGGCTCGCTTCGCTCACCACCTGATTACTAAAGGTAATAGTTGGTGGCGTGGATAGTAGAGGAACTATCCCGCTGGCCTTGCTCCTCCCCCTTGTGTTGTGACTCCTCCCCCAGACGGAAAAGGTCCCTTAGCCCACTTGATTCTAGCATCTACCGTTCAGTTAGTGCTCAGGGACGACTGCTTGCAGTGTGAACAGCACAAATGGAGATGGGGGCCTCTAGAGGCACCCGGCAGTACTGCACTCGGCAGTGGCACTGATAGCTGCTCTCTGTCAGCGACAGCGTCCGGCCGGCTCATAACAGCCGTCCTCACGTTAGAGATGCATACAGAGTGTCTGACAACCTGCACTGATCAGGGGGGGTTTCTGGTTACTCAGAAACCCCCCCTGCGTGTGCTACTGGACCCCTACTCTCTAGCTGGCAACACTCTTAACTCTGGGCACTAGGGTCACTATTGGACCCTATCTCTGTCCCACAGTTTAGTGTGCATGCGCAGGTCTACGGGAAAATGGCGAGGAAACAATTTTCCTAGTGATTTTCCTACTGCACATGCAAAAAAACACCCAGAAAATGGCTGCCGCGCCATTTTCCCAGTGATTTCTACCAGGTTGCTGCTGCGACGCGGGACTCCGGAGGGTAAGTAATAAAAAAAAATGGATGCAGGGTATGTAGTGTGGCCCCCTCCTTGACCCTTACAATTTTGGCTTATGTGAGATTTTGGCTTATGTGAGATTTAATTGACATGTGAGATGAACTAGATAGTACACCGTTCTAGCAAGGATTGACTTGCCTGCACAGTCTGTCTTTTCTTGCGATACCGACCTGGCGGGACAGCGCATCGGGATCGAATCGGGATCGCAAGTGGCATAACACCTTGCGATTTGCATTAACTTTTCTTGCGATTTCGACTATTAATCGAAAGAAAAAATGTCACCGTGTGTACACAGCATTAGTGTATCCCCTACTCTCACCAAAGTTCTGAATGTTTTATGTTTTTAGTGTTCTCAAACACCTGGCATGAATTTTATATGATACAGAAGTGATAAAATATTGAGTATGCTTAATAAGAATAAGAATAATAAAAGATACATGGCAAATTCTTGCCTTTAAAAAAAAACAATGAATTCAGCTCTGTTGCATATCTTTTTTTCTATTTTTCCATATTACAGATGTCATGTAAATTATTGTGATAGTTCATGACTTAACATTGTTACAGTCAAATGTTTTCTAGTTTTAGTAATCACTGGTCTATGTATTCCACCGTTCTCAAGTTACTCTGCCCCATTTCCAGCTCATCTCTCACCAGAATAGGGCACTTAACATGGCACAGGACTTATACCTAATGCAACCTCAGGCTGATAACTTGCCAGCAATAGCCTGTGGTGTTCAGGGAGGAACACAGGGAACATTGCTTTATCAGTGTAATATACACGTCTCTTACTTCAATAATGGTTTTTGTTTTTACTAAACTCATACAAGATTTTTTAGCCAAGTAGAAGGAATAAGTAAGACAGGGTTAAGCCATGTCTGAATGTGACTTTTACGCTGCCAGTGAAGAACAATACCCGAGGTAGGGGTTTCAAGCGTATGAAATTGTTGCAATCTAAAGGGGGGTACTCACGGAGCGATATTCTAAGCAATCTGACTAGATTGCTTAGAATCTGAGCATTATCGCTCAGTGTGTACCCCCTACAGCGATAGTGATGCGCAGCCCCGCGCATCGCTATCGCTGCTGCTAGATTGGCCTGCATGCAGGCCAATCTAGCGGGTCGCTCACTTCACCGGCTGGGTGAAATTATCCCCCCCCCCCATCTCCCCCCGCACGCTCGGCACAGATCGCGCTGTGCTGTGCGGCGGGAGAGATGTGTGCTGAGCGGTTCGCTCAGTACACATCTCTCCTGCATCGGCCCGTCTATATGGGCCTTAAGAAATACAGTCCTTGGATGTTAAAATATGAACGGTTTTTGCAGTACCACTTTTGGCTAGCAGTTCCCCCTCTTTCCCTGAGGTTTTTCCCTTTGTGGAGGTCATCTATAGAGAGGCATTGGGGGTCATTCCGAGTTAATCGCTCGCTAGCTAGTTTTAGCAGCCGTGTTTTTTCAGACACGCCTGCGTTTTTGCAAACACTCCCTGAAAACAGTCAGTTGACACCCAGAAACGCCCCCTTCCTGTCAATCTTCTTGCTACCGTCAGTGCGCTTGAAAACTTCGGAAGAACCTGTGCAATACAACAAATGCCCCTGTACTCGTACGTCGTGCGTGCGCACTGCGGTGCATACGTATGCGCAGAAATGCCGATTTTTAGCCTGATCGCTGCACTGCGAACAACTGCAGCTAGCGACTAACTCGGAATGACCCCCATAGTGCAGAACTCTTGTTTTGATGGTTCTCTGCTTTTTGATATGTGCAGGCACACTTAGATTTCCATTAAGGCCTGTTGTCTAATAAAGCGTGCGTGTGTGACTTTTGCATCGGTTCCGATATGAACGCAAACTCCTTCTCAGCTGCGATTATGGACATTGTTCAGTAAGGATTGCAATTTCTGCTAAAAAGCAGTTGCTGCGATCAAATAGCTGACACCCAGAAATAGAGAAAAAATGCCCAATGCAGACATTGTGAATGCATCGCAATATGCGGTCTGATCACTTAACCATATGCAATTCCCAGAACATCGAAGAATTTTCCTATCTGCACCAGGCAAGGTCGTCCACAAGTCTTGTGACACAAGAGGCTGGAAGTGGTCATCGCTGACATCAAAGGCCCTCTTTAAAAACACCTGGGCACGCCTACGTTTTTTCAGACACACTCACCTCAGAAAATGGCAGGTTTCTACACAGAAAGGCCGGCTTCCTGTCATTCAAATAGCGGCTTCTGGTGCTATTTTTACTCGCGCGTGCGAGTAAAACCATGCCATGCAATGCCCAAGAATATGGTGATAGAGAGACCAAGGAGATTACCCCTACTGGCACAAATACTAGTCCTAGGACCAAGCAAACCTCCACACCCACAAGCGTGTGCCTAACAGCCTGCAGACTGAGCAACTTGCTGCAGAGGAAACTTTGAGTCAGAAAGTCATCCACATCCGTCACTTATCATAGAATTTGAGAGACATTTGTAGAACGGGCAGCTAAAAAGAAAATGTTTCAATGGCACTTGTATCAGGTGTTACTCAGTATCCCGAAGGAAAAGGTCTATACATACACAATGGTGAACGTTCATTTCCCTGCCAAGGTTGCTCTTTCAGGGGTCAAGTGGACAGAACATTTAATGGTCATAAGGTTTTTGCCTGCAACTTTGAGATTGAAACCTCTTGTTCATACCCTGTTAGGGTCTCCTGCCCTGTGCTGCCACGTCGTCATGGCAACCGGGAGACAAGTGCTAGTGGAGTAACCTGAGCGCAGCTGATACTCCGGTTCGGGTCTTTTGCTGTGCAGTGGTTATAGGCTCTGTGCACGGCAGGGGATCCGGTGCTGGTTTTTGTGCTCACAGTCTGTGAGGTCTGAGTGGGGCGTGGACAGCACCTGCTTTATAAGGCCTCTTTTCAGGGTAAGCAGATGCTGCTGAATCTTTGTTGTTTAGTCAGTTCATGAACGTTAGCCAGTACTGTGTAGCTTTGTATTTGTTTGTTGCTTACTGCAAATAGGCCTGGGAATTTGGTATTACACTCTGCCAATCCAGACCTAGCAGTAAGACTGGAGTCAGTCGTTTAGCTTGCTGGGGTTCTGTTTCTACTCTGTGAACTTAGCAAGTTTGCGGCTGTATTCTAAGACTTGCCTGTCTAATCCTGTCTCACTGTGCTAGGTGTCAGGGGTCAGTTTAGTGGCAGTAAGCTAAAACCTGTGCACTGCAAGTGAGAATTAGGATTGTGGAGATTCTCCTTGTGTCTATCATTCCATCTCTGACCAAGGAGTTTACTGCCACACCCGTTGGTAACCCTTTAGGGTTTTGCTGTTGCCCTTAGCAACAGCATTTCGGGTACTCTATGTATTAAAACACAACATCTTGCTTTTTCCATCTTAGCAGTTCTAATACAAGGGAGATACCCAGTTCCTTAGCCTCTGGGCTTCTCTGTTCACTTTGTGTGTATTTTGTTACCCTATCACCTTCTGTGTACGTTATGTCATATCCCCCAGTTTGTCTGTGAGTCCATCTGTTTTGCATAACAGTTCAAACACCAGTACATTCCTGCAGACACTGGAGTGCATAACAGTTCTGACACCAGTACTTTCCTGCTGGCACTGGTGTGCATAACATATTCAGCAGCCTAATACTCCTGTTGAAATTTTGTGGGAATATGGAGCATACCCCTCAAAATACGTTGCAACAGGTGGTCGATCAGGTGCAGGTCCTGACTCGACAATTTAATGATTTGTCCATTAAAATGCACACCTCCCAGGCTGCTGGCGGAGCTCCCGCAGCAGCAGCACCTGCAGGGGTTAAGGAGCCGAAAGTAAATCTCCCGGATCGTTTTTCTGGAGATCGCTCGCAGTTCTTTTGTTTCAAGGAGAGCTGCAAGCTATACTTCCGGCTTAGGCCTCAGTCTTCTGGGTCGGAGATTCAGCGGGTGGGCATAGTGATTTCCTTGCTACAAGGAGACCCACAGATCTGGGCATATGGGTTGCAGCCTGACTGTCCGTCGCTTAAAAGTGTTGATGCTTTTTTTACGGCACTGGGCATGTTGTATGATGACCCTGACAAGACGGCCTCAGCCGAGGCTCAGATTTCGATCCTTAAGCAAGGGCGAAGGCCAGTTGAGGTTTACTGTACGGAGTTTCGGAGGTTGGCCCATGATACCCAGTGGAATGACCCAGCCCTGAGACACCAGTACCGAAGAGGTCTTTCTAACCAGATAAAGGACCAACTGGTACAATATCCCTTGCCTGATAGCTTGGATCAGCTCATGCAGTTATCCATCCGGGTGGATAGACGGCTGAGAGAGCGTAGGCTTGAAAGGGAGACTGAGATTTCCTTCCTTCCCAAGGGAACCTCAGACTCTGAGGAATTTTCTGAGGAGCCTATGCAGATTGGGGCTACCCGCCTCTCCTCGCGTGAGAAGACGCGGAGGAGACAGCAGGGGTTGTGTTTGTACTGTGGGAATAAAGGTCATGTGGTAGTATCATGCCCAGAAAAGCCGGAAAACTTCAGGGCCTGAGGGTGATGGGAAATATCCTGTCAGGCCAGAAGTCAGAATTTCCCAAGAAGACTTTTATCATTCCGGTGACCTTGAAGATCCTCGGTCAAACTGTCAAGACTGAGGCCTTTGTGGACAGTGGGGCCGACGGGGTTTTTATGGACCGCCAATTCGCCCTGAAACACTCTGTTCCCTTAGTACCCTTGGCATCGGAAATTGAGATTTGTGGGTTAAACGGGGAACCATTATCCCAAGGTAAAATTACCTCTTGCACTAGCCAGATTTCTTTGTTTATTGGAGCCACACACTCTGAAAAATTGTCCTTTTATGTGACTGTCTGTACTTTTGCCCCATTGGTGTTGGGGTTACCCTGGTTAAGGGCCCACAATCCTCAATTTGACTGGGTCTCTGGGGAGATTCTTAGTTGGGGTACTGATTGTTTCAGGAGTTGCTTGAGCCTTCCAGTCAGGCTCTCGCAGCTAAGTTTGCCAGGATTGCCAGGGTGTTATGCAGATTTTGCGGACGTGTTCTCCAAAAAAGTTGCAGAGGTACTACCTCCCCATCGCCCCTATGACTGTGCCATTGATTTGTTGCCAAATGCTAAGCTTCCCAAGAGCAGGTTGTACTCCCTGTCACGTCCTGAGACTCAGGCTATGGCAGAGTACATTCAGGAGAACTTGGCTAAGGGATTTATCAGACCTTCACAGTCTCCAGTTGGGTCGGGGTTCTTCTTCGTGGGTAAAAAGGACGGTTCGTTGCGACCCTGCATCGACTTCAGGGAATTGAACCGTATCACGATTAAAAACTCATACCCACTGCCTCTCATTTCGGTCTTGTTTGACCAGCTTCGTACTGCCACCATTTTTTCTAAGATTGACCTACGCGGTGCGTACAATCTAATCCGAATAAGAGAGGGGGATGAATGGAAGACTGCCTTTAATACCCACTCAGGGCATTATGAATATTTGGTGATGCCTTTTGGGCTCTGTAATGCCCCGGCAGTCTTCCAGGATTTCATGAATGATGTGCTCAGGGAATATTTGGATAGATTCTTAGTTGTATACTTAGATGACATCCTAATCTTCTCCCATTCCCTGGAGGAACATCGGAAGCATGTACGTTTAGTCCTCCAGAAACTCAGAGACCACCGGCTTGGGGCGAAGCTGGAGAAGTGCGAATTTGAAGTTCAGCAAATCGCATTTCTAGGATATATTATCTCCCCAGAAGGTTTCCAAATGGAGGGTTCCAAGGTACAGGCAGTCCTGGATTGGGTGCAGCCCACTAGTTTGAAGGCGCTTCAGCGTTTCCTGGGCTTTGCGAATTTTTATAGACGATTTATCGCTGGATTTTCGTCTATAGTGGCGCCCTTGGTGGCACTCACTAAGAAAGGGGCGGATGTTGCTCACTGGTCTTGTGAGGCTAAAGCGGCTTTTGCCCGTCTCAAAAGGGCATTTGTTTCGGCCAAGGTGCTGCGACACCCAGATCCAGAGCGTCCTTTTGTGGTGGAGGTGGATGCCTCTGAGATGGGTATTGGGGCAGTGCTTTCTCAGATGGGAGTGTCTGATAATCGCCTTCATCCCTGTGCTTACTTTTCCCGTAAATTTTCGCCTGCCGAGATGAATTATGACGTGGGTAACCGGGAATTGTTGGCTATTAAGGATGCACTCGAGGAGTGGAGACACTGGCTTGAGGGGGCTAAGTTTGTGGTCTCAATTCTCACTGACCATAAGAATCTGGCATATTTAGAGTCAGCGAAGCGTCTCAATGCCAGGCAGGCACGATGGGCTTTGTTTTTTGCTCGCTTTAATTTTTTGATAACATATCGCCCTGGGTCAAAAAACATCAAGGCTGATGCGCTCTCGCGGAGTTTTGCTCCAATCCAGGAGACCACCGAGGAGCCGTTGCCCATTGTTTCCCCATCATGTATTAAAGTGGGCATTACCCAGGACCTCTTATCATTAGTCCTTAGAGCACAGGAGCAGGCTCCTCCAGACCTTCCGGTAGGTCTTTTGTTTGTGCCTCCTAGGTTAAGACAGCGAGTGTTCCTGGAATTCCATGCCAAGAAGTCGGCAGGTCACCCGGGTATTGCCAGAACTCGGGAGTTGCTATCTAGGGCGGTGTGGTGGCCCTCGGTGGCTAAGGATGTGGATCAGTGGGTTCGGGCATGTGACATCTGTGCCCGAAATAAGACTCCTAGAGGGGTTCCTGTTGGCCCATTACATCCACTCTCTATCCCATCTAAGCCATGGACCCACATTTCAATGGATTTTGTGGTGGACTTGCCCAAATCCTCGGGGATGACAGCCATCTGGGTTGTCGTTGACAGGTTTTCGAAGATGGCGCACTTCGTTCCACTGGTTGGGCTGCCATCAGCCAGACGCCTGTCTGAATTATTTATGCTGCATGTTGTGCGTCTCCACGGGTTGCCACTTGATGTGGTCTCTGACCGTGGATCCCAGTTTGTGGCCAAATTCTGGAGGGCATTTTGTTCCGATCTCCAGATTTCTGTCAGCTTGTCGTCAGGCTACCATCCGCAGTCTAATGGGCAGACTGAAAGGGTGAACCAGTCCTTGGAGCAGTTCCTCAGGTGTTATGTCTCCAAGTGTCAGACTGACTGGGTTGCTCATCTGTCCATGGCGGAGTTTGCCTATAACAACGCGGCTCACTCTGCTACAGGGATCTCTCCCTTCCTTTGTGTGTATGGGCATCATCCTAAGGCCAATTCTTTTGACCCCCTGGACTCCACGCCTGGTGGTTCCTCTGTGGTTTCGGTCCTTAGAGGTATTTGGCGGAAAGTAAAGAAAGCCCTTGTGTCTGTGTCATTAGTGACCAAAAGGGTTTTTGATAAGCGGAAAAGACCCTGCAGCTTCAAATTAGGAGACTTCGTCTGGTTGTCTACCAAGAATTTGAAGTTGAGACAGCCATCTCATAAGTTAGGCCCCCGGTTCATCGGCCCTTATAAGATCACCAGGGTTATCAATCCGGTGGCATTTCAGTTAGATCTGCCCCGTTCTTTGGGTATCAATAAAACATTTCATTGTTCCCTTTTAAAACGGGCGATTAGTAATCCTTCTTCCAGTGGAAGACCTTCCCCTCTTCTGATACGTGGCCAGAGGGAGTTTGTTGTTGAAAGGATTCTTGACTCCAAGGTGGTTCGGGGTCGGCTGTCATTTTTGGTGCACTGGAAGGGGTATGGCCCGGAGGAGCGGTCGTGGGTGCGCAGTTGTGATCTTCATGCCCCAGACTGATACGCTCTTTCTTCTCGCAGTTCCCCGATAAACCCGGTGGTAGGGGTTCTTTGACCCCTCGTCAGAGGGGGGGTACTGTTAGGGTCTCCTGCCCTGTGCTGCCACGTCGTCATGGCAACCGGGAGACAAGTGCTAGTGGAGTAACCTGAGCGCAGCTGATACTCCGGTTCGGGTCTTTTGCTGTGCAGTGGTTATAGGCTCTGTGCACGGCAGGGGATCCGGTGCTGGTTTTTGTGCTCACAGTCTGTGAGGTCTGAGTGGGGCGTGGACAGCACCTGCTTTATAAGGCCTCTTTTCAGGGTAAGCAGATGCTGCTGAATCTTTGTTGTTTAGTCAGTTCATGAACGTTAGCCAGTACTGTGTAGCTTTGTATTTGTTTGTTGCTTACTGCAAATAGGCCTGGGAATTTGGTATTACACTCTGCCAATCCAGACCTAGCAGTAAGACTGGAGTCAGTCGTTTAGCTTGCTGGGGTTCTGTTTCTACTCTGTGAACTTAGCAAGTTTGCGGCTGTATTCTAAGACTTGCCTGTCTAATCCTGTCTCACTGTGCTAGGTGTCAGGGGTCAGTTTAGTGGCAGTAAGCTAAAACCTGTGCACTGCAAGTGAGAATTAGGATTGTGGAGATTCTCCTTGTGTCTATCATTCCATCTCTGACCAAGGAGTTTACTGCCACACCCGTTGGTAACCCTTTAGGGTTTTGCTGTTGCCCTTAGCAACAGCATTTCGGGTACTCTATGTATTAAAACACAACATCTTGCTTTTTCCATCTTAGCAGTTCTAATACAAGGGAGATACCCAGTTCCTTAGCCTCTGGGCTTCTCTGTTCACTTTGTGTGTATTTTGTTACCCTATCACCTTCTGTGTACGTTATGTCATATCCCCCAGTTTGTCTGTGAGTCCATCTGTTTTGCATAACAGTTCAAACACCAGTACATTCCTGCAGACACTGGAGTGCATAACAGTTCTGACACCAGTACTTTCCTGCTGGCACTGGTGTGCATAAGATACCCTCGCGGGTTTTGCCTTTTGTTTTAGCGGTATGAACTAAGGACATTTTTGAGAATTTGATGAATGCCAATCTGCGGAATCTGACAATCAAAACTCATCATTCCTACAACAAAACAGAGAGTGATCTTCAAATGTAATTCTCTTAGAATCAACGTATTCACTTAGAAAGTAGTAATAAAAAGTGGTTAATGACAGTGAAATTAGTGATTAGTGAAATGGCACACAGTGGATGTTTCTTGGATGCCACAAATTACACATATTGGGCATACGCTATACAATTATCTGGCAGATAATCTGTGGTTGGAATGAAAACCTGGTAATGGATGAGAGCAACTGACAATTGTCATATTGTTCTTACAAATTATTGGCAGCCTGGACACTGTGGTCCTGAAGCAGGGTTATTATTATTATTATTACCAGTTATTTATATAGCGCACACATATTCCGCAGCGCTTTACAGAGAGAATATTTGGCCATTCACACACACACACACATATATATATATACACACACACACACTAGTAAAAGGACCACCCCCTGCCCTCTCCAACTGACCCCCTTTCTGCTGCTCCACCCGCCTCACCTGCTGACTGCTGCACCCCCTCCCCACCCCATCTCTGACCTGTATAAAACCTTGGAGAGGGATAAAGTGGAGAGTGAAAAGTACCAACCAATCAGCTCCTGCCACTTTACAGACTGTGTTTGAAAAATGACATTTTGAAGCTGATCGGTTGGTACTTTATCTCCAAGCTTTGATAAATCTCCCCCAAAGTACCACCCAATCAGCTCTTAGCTGTCATTTTTCAAACATAGCCTGTAAAATGGCAGTTAGAAGCTGATTGGTTGGTACTTCATCTCTCTCCACTTTATTTCTCTCCAAGTTTTGATACATCTCCCCCTGAGGAGTGAGGAGTCGCTGAGACATTTGTTTCATCCAGTCCAAGTATACAGCTTGATGTCCTGACATGACAAGAAACTATTCCCTATCAATATCAATTTTCTAGTAGCCTTATGTCATTAATAATATAGGCCCTCATTCCGAGTTGATCGGTCGCAAGGCGAATTTAGCAGAGTTACACACGCTAAGCCGCCGCCTACTGGGAGTGAATCTTAGCTTCTTAAAATTGCGACCGATGTATTCGCAATATTGCGATTACTAACTACTTAGCAGTTTCAGAGTAGCTCCAGACTTACTCTGCCTGTGCGATCAGTTCAGTGCTTGTCGTTCCTGGTTGACGTCACAAACACACCCAGCGTTCGCCCAGGCACTCCCACCGTTTCTCCGGCCACTCCTGCGTTTTTTCCGGAAACGGTAGCGTTTTCAGCCACACGCCCCTGAAACGCCGTGTTTCCGCCCAGTAACACCCATTTCCTGTCAATCACATTACGATCGCCGGAGCGAAGAAAAAGCCGTGAGTAAAAATACTTTCTTCATAGTAAAGTTACTTGGCGCAGTCGCAGTGCGAACTTTGCGCATGCGTACTAAGCGGATTTTCACTGCGATGCGATGAAAAAGAACGAGCGAACAACTCGGAATGAGGGCCATAATTCACAATGTAACAAGTGCCTTTGTTCAGTCGGCAAGTGGATCGAAGCGTCAAAATTGCTTAAAGTCTTTTCCAATATGGACTGGATTTCATTTGAAAGCTCATCACTCGGTGTGATACAATTGGACTGAGAAGGTAATCTGCAGTTTGCTTAGCCAGTGTTATTTGAGAATTGGCTTTACTGGCCAACTGAAATAGTCAAGTGGAAGACATCACATATTTTGACATGAAAACTAAAGGGGAAAAAAAAGTTAGAAATGTTGAATTTTACTCGAAGAACCACAAGTAAAGGTAACACGGAATGAATATCTCCTGGGATCTCAGTGGTGAATGCTGAAAAAGGGTCAAGGGCAACACATTATATAAATGTATACAATGTTACATATAAATGGTAACATAGATTCGGAGATTGTAAATTGGTCAATGTAATGCACACCGGATAGCTGTGCCAGCTAATGTTTTATTACGTGTAATATATATTACATTTGCTACTACTCAATATCAGCCAAGGTGGCAGCTTCATTACTAGACTAAACAAGCACAGAAACTCCAGCTCCTCACTTCCTCACTAGCATTATGTAATAGGCCTAAACTATTTAACAAGGTTACTGTTATGGGTCCAATTCTGAGATGCACGGAAACTTCACGCAATGCACATAGGTAACCGATTATTTCCTGGTGCGCATGCGCAGAGACTTCTGAAAACCTCGATGGCCCCTCCATTAGTGTACACGCGAGGGCGCTATTGCAATCATGTCAGATGGTATCAGAAATCGAGTGCCAAAGCTATGGTCAGTGGCCTGAAGTGAACGCAATAACAAAGTTATTGTCGCATGTTATGTGAGTGTCGTGGGCGTGTCTGTGAAAGCGTCCGCTGCCACAGAGGCCATGGTCAGATGGAAAAAACTGCACCTGCCATAGGGCATACGATGATGGGGTTCCAAGTACCAGCAGCAGTGTTATGGCGTGCAGTGGTGCAGAAAGTGGGCATTCGGGTGCAAGAGAGGATGCACAGCGCCCACCTCTAAATCAGGCCCTGTATGTCTCTGGGAATATAGGCTGATTTGCCTGTATAATACCTGCAAGCATACAATGGCTAAGAAAGGATTGGGTATGAAATCCCAGCAGTCGGAATACCGGCACTAAGAATGCCTATGTCCTCTGAGTAAGTATTTTACCCATATCCCCTAACCCACCCCTCCTGCAGATTAACCATAACCACCGCCCCCATACACACACACACATACATACACATACAGCCTTACCCTAACCCTCCCCCTAGTGCCTAACCCTAACTCTTATACTCACCTCGAGGATCCATTGCCATTCTCATGTTGAGTTGTGGGGGAGGGGGGCACATCTGAAATGTGCAGACATATGGAGAGATGGAAAGAAAATGTGTCATAGCTCAACAATATATTGCAGTGCATAAATAAAGCTATCCTGTATTTGTATATAACATGGGTCTGGTTCCAAGCGCATGCAACACTGCTGCATCTGTGATTTCTCACTCTGCTCATACATCCAAGGCCGTCTGTAGTGAACATTCGCATCTTTGCATAGCTATTCACAGTAGCACAGAAGTAACCTGGATCTCCACTTGCGGCTAAATGGGTGGCTATTTAGCCCAAAATGTTTCCTACATGCAAGCAGAAAAATGACATCACCCCATACATCACAACATGGTGCAAAACTGCACAGTAGAGCTGGATTTTCTCCTAAATCTAAATGAAGCCCTTTGTGTTCATATGATCCAGTTATTGGGCTTCCAAGCTTTACAGAAATAAAACAGCAGCTTTCTTCTAAAACAAAGACAATCTGTTTATTGGTGATTTGCTCAAGGGAGCAGAACATGTCAGCTTGCTAACAAGCTTGCAATGGGTAATTAGGGTCACATCATACTTCTGCACATTGCCCTTTCTGTGTAGTGATTTATAAGTATAATGGAGGCTTCACACTGCAAAGTAATAATAGAGATACTCTAACCCTAGACATGGGAGACATACTGGTCATTAAAGAGCGATGCTTTGTCATCCGGCTCAATAAATAAAAACTAAAATACTGTAGACACAGCAGCTATGAGAGGCCTTTTATAGTTTTGGTTTCTGGGATATCAAATAAGCATGTATGTATGTAATGTCTGTAGTGAGATTTAGTATGTCACGGTGCCTGTGGTGAGACAAATGGCCTGTCCTTTCCTTGTCTATTCCACATTCCTAGTCTATGGACCTAACATAGATGGCAGAGGAAGGAGGGTTTGGTATTGGTGGCATATGTGCGAGCTGCTCCCTGAGTTATTTTATGAGAGCACAATCTGTCTCCCTGTGATGCTCATCTGTGGGCAGTGGCCCTATGCAGTTAGTGCTACTGATACATGGTTTCATGTTGCTGCTCATTATTAGTGATGAGCGGGTTCGGTTTTACTCGGTTCTCAAAACGGCATCTTATTGGCTCACGGATGTCACGTGTTTTGGATAGCCAATAAGATGCCGTTTTGAGAACCGAGTAAAACCGAGTAAAACCGAACCATGGGATCTATTCATGAAGCAGCGAAAAAGTGTGGAGAAGTGAGCCAGTGGAGAAATTGGCCATGGCAACCAATCAGCACTGAAGTAACATTTAGAATTTGCATACTATACAATTGTATGAAGCAGCTGATTGGTTGCCATGGACAACTTCTCCACAGGCTCACTTCTCCACTCTTTTCACTGCTTGAAGTAGAATAGAATAGACTCCTGAGTGATCCATTTGTGAACACTGTGTACAAGGCTGTTGAGATAGTCCTTGGGCCCGAGCGACAGAAGTGGGAAGTGGCCAAGTTCAGAAGGCATGGCCAAGCCCCCTCTGGAAAATTAATGGGAAATACTAGGCACACTTGTGTGAACCAGTGGTGTGCGCCAAGGACATTCCTCCCCTACAGCTCACCGGGCCCCTCTGACAATGCAACATCTGGGTAATTTGTACCCCCCCTTCTCTCTGCACCCCTGTGTAAATGGAGATATAAGACATTGGGGAGTTATATCAACTTCTATAGATGACAAGTGGAGGTGTTTCCCCATAGCAAGCAATTAGATTTACGGTAACTTTTCATTTATCTACTATGTGCTATAAAATAATAGCTAGACTCTGATTGGCTGTTATAGGAGACACCACCACTTGTTCTCTTTCCAAGGCTTATAATGTTCCCCTTAATCACATACAATACAGGGATATTTAATACACAATACAGGTATATGGAATTGCATGGCTTGTTCAATGTTAAGGCCAGTAAAGTGAATGTCTTAGAATTTAAAACCTCGGGACACCCTACAAGGTGATTTCAATGGAAAACAAAAACATATTTTAAAAAAAAAAAAAGGTCAGATAGATGTGTCCCAGTAAAACACAAAGTAGGCATCATTGATTTCTGCTTTGTGAGATGTGTATCCTGCATGTTACTTGTGTAAGCGCAAGCAAAGTGATTTTTGCTTGATATATACAATTCTCTACATGCATAGTAAAAGAAGGGTTAAATTGACATCTGTTGTCTCTTTATTTTTAGATCAGTGCAGAATGGTTTCACTACAGTATAGTTGGAAACATATGTTAGATCCAAGCAGCCTTGTCCCTGTGACGATATAAAAAATGATATTTCTTGGAGGTGACACTACTTTTGCTGTTTCTTGAAAACAAAGCGGAGTGCACAAGCCTTAAGCACTGCATTTGGGTATATAAAGCATACCTTTAAGCTAAACATTACAAAGCCAAATCACAGCTTTCACTTGTAATCATAGTGCTGCAAGCACACAATGGCATCCTTTAATGTAAAATACAGCTTTTCTCTAGATCTATTTTGCAGCTTCAGCTAGCACAATGTAATTTTGCATACTCTAAACTATAAACAGTTTTGCATTGAGGGGAGAAGGGAGTGAAAGTACAGCCTACAGAAACTGCTGACCGAGTGCATTGCAGTTATTTATTTTTACATTCTATTCAATTGAAATGCCAAAAAAAAAAAAAACCCTGCTATTTATTGAGGATAATTTAATAAAGTCAAAGGGGCTATTGCAGAGTGGCATGCAAGGAGGCTGCAACGGCACTCAATTAAATGCATACAGTAATCCGTATACAGAGTAGTACACACAGGGGTATTGAGAGCCGTGAAGAGCCCGCGCGATGGAGGGTGTGTGACAGAATCCAGGACAGGCCACATTCACTAAAATATATATATATATATATATATATATATAGTCATAGAATCACTCGGCACTCCACTCAGCATATACGCACAACAAGCCTGGTGCCCTCCTTCCGTGTAGTTTACAGGTTCATGCAACGGGCGGCACTCTCGGACTTATTTCAAATACAGTACTCGGACACGCCTGGGTACAACAACGTTTCGGTTTTATAAACCTTTGTCAGGTATTGACGAACCTGACGAAGGTGTATAAAACCGAAACGTTGTTGTACCCAGGCGTGTCCGGGTCCTTTATTTGAAATAAGTCCGAGAGTGCCGCCCGTTGCATGAACTTATATATATTATATATATATGAGGCTAATGTTATATATATATATATATATATATATATCCTAAATCGTCCTGCACTCTCATCTCAGATGTTTATAAAAGTGGGTGCTCCCAGCAGGCCATTGATAAACAGAATTTCCACAGGGTGGAGGGTGCACTCACACATAGATAATTTCATCAGTCAAAAGGCCCATACACACTAGACGAGAAAGTGAAAGATCTCACTGAGAAGGGCCGTTCTGAGTGAGATCTTTCACAATCTTGTCCAGTGTGTACACTAAATGTTGTTAACGATCTGAACGAGGGAGGCCCTCGTTAATGACAGCCATGCTGCTGTCGTTCCCCCCGCCACCCCCCCCCCCCCCTGCTGTCGCTGCCTGTCCCACCCACATCGGCAACTGTGTATGCACTTGCCGATGCGGCCCCCCTTCCCCCGCGCGCGCGCGCGCTGGTTCCCCGCCGCTGGGTCTCCGCCACCAATATCGGCATCGGCGGGGATCGGGTAGTGTGTATGGGGCTGCTGTCTAGACGTCATATATTGGGAGTTACATTGGGAGTGCCGCTGAGCTTTTGTATATATAGTGGCAGTATCACCAAAGATGGCGCTGGTGAGCAGCATATTCTGTGCGGAATAGGCGGGATTCACTCACACAAAGAAGAAAAGAAGTGTGGTTACACACCTAGAGGAGGCCCTTTGTAGAGTCCAGATCAGGCTGGAGGATAGACAGACAATCCAGATGGGGCTGCAGAGGAAGCCAGTCTTGAAGAATGCTGCAGTCAGGAGGTACTGCTTAAGGAGACAGGGCCCAGCTAGGGCTGCAGTCAAAGTCAAGCAGGCCACGTGGCCAGGATTCTACCTGCAGGGAGGCAGGGAAACCTCTACATTTTGACTCTGATCTGTAGAGCTGTGGCAGCAAGTCTTTGTATGTAACCTGCAAAGAAGCAGGGGTCTGATGTAATGAAGCCCAAGTTTAGTGGCCGTGCGGGATGCGGCCAAACTCAAACTTTTTTTTTAAAGGGGCAATTATTTGCATGGCTAAACCAAGCTTTGTAAATGATTGCCCCTTTAAGAAAACATACGTGTTGGCTGACATCCGACACGGCCGCCAAACTCGGACTTCATTACAGTCAGAGGGCAAGTGAGGCTAGGCTAACTATACCTGTGAGAGACAGGTTTGGAAAGACTTTGAGAGACTTCTGTGTTTGCAGACTAGCTGGTTTATAGAGAGGGGTCAAGAAGTGGGTTAGTTGCCCTGTATGGGCTAGGTGTTTAGTATTTTGTTCCTGATTTTATGCTGACAGTAAAGCACTATTTCATTTATTTACCTGAACAGCTGTGTGTGGACTCTGACTTAGCACCTAAACACTGCACCAGAACACCCCTCTTCCGAGCAAATTACAAAAAACTTTATTTGTCCCACTCTGCAGCTGACCTGGGCGACCATGCATGGCACTGCGAAGCAGCACTGCAACTGACCCGAAACCCCGCTGGTCCCCTCCATTGAGCCCGGGCCGGGAAAATCAGTATGTATTTGCACACCTTGCATTGCAACATGGTTGGTCCAGGTGCACAGTTACTTGCTCTTTTTTTCTGCTTTACTCCCAAATTACAATCAGGCCCATAATACAGATATATATAGTTCTGACATTCTTGTTCAACATGGAAAAATAAAAAAAATCTATCATAATAATAACATAATTTTGCTGTCTTGTGGCAGAAAAGCCACATTTAAACATACCTGCTTTTCTGCAACGGTAAGGTTTAAGGGGCCCGAAAATGAACATTCCTTATCAATACATAGCACAACGATTTGGAATGTTTATTCATCGTAATTTATCAAGGTGCCTTTGCTAGGACACAGGGGTTTAATAAGGGGCCGAGCTGGATAAATGTGGTGCATTACCTTTAAAACCAGAAAGGTGGCTGTTTCTGAAGAAAAGAGGATACATATAAAGATTGAGGGGAAAGTGTATCAAACCTTCTATAGAGTGGAGAAATGGACAACTGCAGAGGTTTCCCATAGCAACTTCTCCACTTCAAGTACTTTTATAAAATGATAGGAAGAACCTGATTGGATGCTATGGGCAATAACTAATTGCATGCTATTTGCCCCAATAACTAAGGGCCTACCTCAGATGTGGTTCCATGGAAGCAGTGGTGATAGCGCTGTATGGTGATGCAGCAGGAAGCGTCTATTACAAGCAGACACATCCTGCTGCAGTACTGATCCGAGCTGCGTCCCAGGACACAGCATCGGATCCCTCAGTCACCATCGGGAGTCTTACGCCCTTAGTGTTGCACAAGCCGCCTGTCTCAGAGGCCGGAAATCTCCATCCTATGATGGAAATCCCTGACCTCTTCCATCCCCCTAAATGGCAGCAACATGCCTCCTTTTTCACAAACAGAGGCCATCGCCGCCCCCGAAACAGCAGCAGAATGTCAGCCATGTAGCACCCTGCTTTCCTCCAAGCACTGAATAGATGCTGTGCACGTGCGCACGGCAGCTATTCAGAGATCACTTCCTGCTTTGAAAAGCAGAGCAGCGGGTGATCAAAACCTTCCCCAGCTACCCCCAGCCTGCGGAAAACTGCTGCCCGCAGGTGGGACAATGTCCAAATAGCGGGACTGTCCCACTGAAATCAGGACAGTTGGGCGGTATATAATTCTGACACTCATACGTTTTATATATACATACAGATGTGTCCGCCTACATTTAGCCTCAATACGCCACGCAGCGTGAGATGCCTGGTGCGAGTAAGCCACCAAATCCTGTGCAACTCTGCTAACGTCGGGTGTATTTTTATTCCAAAAAGTATCTTAACCACAGTGCAATGTGACTAGGATGCACGAGGAGACTATGGTGATTAATTTGATATATGCTGCGGGATGTAATGGTGTCCGAGATCGCTGAGGTGAGAGATGCCAGCCAATCCTGGACTTTTTTAAAAGGACAATCACTTAGAAGGCAAAAAATCTTTGGCTTCGTGTGCAGATTTAGAGACATCAGCACAATGTCTTCATGCATCCTAACATAGGGGGAAATTCAGAGTTGATCGTAGCAGATGGGCAAAACTGTTTCTGTGCAGGGTAAATACTGGCTGCTTTATTTTTACACTGCAATTTAGATTTCAGTTTGAACACACCCCACCCAAATCTAACTCTCTCTGCACATGTTACATCTGCCCACCCCTCCCCTGCAGTGCACATGGTTTTGCCCATTAGCTAACAAATTTGCTGCTACGATCAGGTCTGAATTAGGCCCATTGGGGGTAATTCCAAGTTGATCGCAGCAGGAAATTTTTTAGCAGTTGGGCAAAACCATGTGCACTGCAGGGGAGGCAGATTTATCATGTGCAGAGAGAGTTAGATTTGGGTGTGGTGTGTTCAATCTGCAATCTAATTTGCAGTGTAAAAATAAAGCAGCCAGTATTTACCCTGCACAGAAATAAAATAACCCACCCAAATCTACCACTTAGCCGCAGTAATTTACCGGGGCTAACTGGTTTGCCGGGGGCTATCCAATTACCCCCTTTGTGGCGCGCTCGATAAGTGCCCCCTAGACCTGCGATAAGTGCTGCGAAAACACATAGGTCAGAGGCAGAGGGCTACCCTTAAGATGCGATGCGCATTTCTCGCATTTCAGCAGGGGGGGGAGGGGGGTAAGGACCCGGGCATGCGGGGCGGCCTTGCCTTGTCCTGGGCGGCCCTCCGCATGCTAGAGAGGTGACTGGTAGTTTTGTGATTTCTAGTAAAACTACAACTCATACTGAATTAGGCCCTCATTACTCAATGTTGCACTATTTGACTAATAGACATATCACAATTTCACTGGTATCAGGTATACAATGCTGTACCATTTGTAGTAGTTAACCCATAGTTTACAATGCATCTCAGCACACTATTGACCATCTAGCTTTGCCTATTTTTGTTTACTATAGCATTTTAACGATAGTAGAAAATAATACATATATTAGACCTCTGTAACGTACATTAGCTATTGTACAAATTCCTACTACTTCTAGCGTTTGTTCTCAGCTGATAGTCTCGAAATGAATGCTGTCTCTGTCACTATTTTAGCTGAACTGCTGCTTAAACATGTATGCTACATAAGCGATTTAGTAATACAAACATTTGTAAACAAAAAAAACAAAACAAAAACAGAAATGTTTTCTGGTGTAACGGCACTTTTCTCAACTGTCTCAGCTGTGCCATTTCACACTTGCCGGTTTTGACCAGACAGCAAAAAAACTGCACGGCAGCCATCCTTGTCAGTGGACATTTCTGGCTGTAATATGGCGACCTTGCTGTCTGAAAGCACCCTTGTGTTTCCACTTTCCATACATAATTTTTTAAAAATCTACGGAAAAAAAATGTTTAAAAAAAATTCACGGCACAAAAAATAAAATAAAAATAAAGACTTTTTGCCGTCCGGTCAAATCCGGCAAGTGTGAAATAGCCCATCAAGATAATCGTTTTGTATATTGTCGGCTTCTTATAACTTACTTGGACAGAAGTTCTTGAGTAATTCACAGCTGCTTTTAAATAATTAAGTCGCCACCAACTTAACCATGAAGCATAATGTCAGTAACGTGTCCAGAGGGTTATGTAAGTTAATACATATTTTCCAAGAAGCGATAGGGCTAACTAGACAGCTGCTTTAGAATAAACTGTGCCATCTCTGGAGCGAAGCAGATAAGACACAGTCAGAAGCTTGTCCACCCCTCCCCCACAATCTCCCTTTCCAGCCCTCTTTTAACCAAGAACACAGCTAAGTATACAGATGATCTCCGATGTGGGAATGTACTAAAATCTGTTATAGAGAGAGAGAGACAAAAAAAAATATGTAAAAACAAAAAGTTGCTTTGATTGCAACTAATTAAATAGTAATTAATTTCTCTGAAACACGCTACAGTATCAGAATTTAGACTTTTTATTGATATGTGACAGTTGCTAATTGATTGTACTTTCCAGGGACAGACCCGTGTTTTAAAGCATTCATGTATGTTCGTTCCATGAGATGTTCCAATTTTTCAGTAACATAGTAACATAGTATCTGAGGTTGAAAAAAGACAATTGTCCATCGAGTTCAACCTATTTGTGGTGTCCTATGCATGATGATTTGACTAAAATTTCTGACTGATGCTGCTGTCAGCCGTTGCATTTTATCCCTATTTATAGTAACTATAATGCATGACTATGCACCATACCCCTGGATATCCTTATCCATTAGGAATTTATCTAACCCATTCTTAAAGGTGTTGACAGATTCCGCCATTACAACTCCCTCGGGCAGGGAATTCCAAACACGTATTGTCCTTACTGTGAAAAAGCCTTTACGCCGTATTGTGCGGAATCTCCTCTCCTCTAACCTGAGCGAGTGTCCACGAGTCCTCTGTGTTGATCTAACCAAAAACAGGTCCCGCGCAAGCTCTGTGTATTGTCCCCTTATATATTTGTAGATGTTGATCATATCCCCTCTTAGTCTCCGCTTTTCCAATGTAAACATGCCTAGTCTTTCAAGCCTTTCCTTGTATTCCATCGTCTCCATGCCCTTAATTAGTTTGGTCGCCCTCCTCTGTACCTTTTCAAGCTCCAGGATATCCTTTTTGTAGTACGGTGCCCAGAATTGTACACAGTATTCAAGGTGTGGCCTCACTAGTGATTTATATAACGGGAGTATAATACTCTCGTCCCTAGCATCAATACCCCGTTTTATGCATGCTAATATCTTATTAGCCTTCTTTGCTGCAGTCCTACTTTGGGTACTACTGCTTAGCTTGCTATCTATGAGGACACCTAAGGTAGGTGTAATTTTTGTTCTTGTTACCACAGTGCATTACCTTACACTTGTCTGTGTTGAAGCGCATTCTCCATTTGGCTGCCCATGCTTCTAATTTAACTAAGTCGTTCTGAAGAGACTCGGCATCCTCCTCTGTATTTATAGCCTTACACAATTTGGTATCATCTGCAAAAATTGACACCATGCTCTCTAGACCTTCTGTTAGGTCGTTAATGAAAATATTGAACAATAGCGGTCCTAATACTG
This sequence comes from Pseudophryne corroboree, assembly GCF_028390025.1. Classification (NCBI taxonomy): domain Eukaryota; kingdom Metazoa; phylum Chordata; class Amphibia; order Anura; family Myobatrachidae; genus Pseudophryne; species Pseudophryne corroboree. Next base: position 165,061,639 of record NC_086445.1, read on the forward strand.
AGCCTTGCGGCACACCACTTAGCACTTCAGTCCAAGTTGAAAAAGATCCATTAACCACAACGCGCTGCTCCCTATTATCTAACCAGTTTTTGACCCAAGTGCATATTGTGCTTCCTAGCCCTGATTCTTGTAGCTTGTAGATAAGTCTCATGTGTGGTACAGTATCGAACGCTTTGGCAAAGTCTAAAAAGATTACATCCACGTCTTTACCCTGATCTAGGTTTGCGCTTACTGTTTCATAAAAGCCAAGTAAGTTGGTTTGACAGGATCTGTCCTTCATAAACCCATGTTGATTCCTTTTAATGACCTTATTGGTTTCAAGGAACTTCTGAATACTATCTCTTAGAATACCTTCCAATACTTTCCCCACTATAGATGTAAGACTAATACCCCTTTCACATCGCACAAATAACCCGGTACCGACACGGCATATTGCCGTGTCGAACCGGGTCAGTGTGCGATGTGAAAGCACACTGGCCGATTTAGCGGGTCGCCTGACCCGGTAAATCAACCCGGTAAAAAAGAAGGGTTTTACCCGGGTTGATTACCGGGTCAGGTGCGGTGTGAATAGGAGCCGTGTCGATGCGACACGGTTCCCATTCACAAGATAGGGAGAGGCGGCGCTGGAGATGAGCTCATCTCCCGACGCCGCCTCCACCCCCGCCCCTGCTGCTGCTGCGCGCTCCGTTGTTATGGCAACCGACCCGGTATATTGCCGGGTCGGAAAGCCAGCAGCGGAGTGCAAATGCCGGATCCCACCCGGTAAGTACACGTTTGTCTTACCGGGTAGGATCCGGCATTTGCAGTCTGAATGCAGCATAACTGGTCTATAATTACCTGGTTATTTTTACAATTTGGCAACACAAATGCTGTTATTCTGGATACTGAATAAAATTCTCTATTCACTTTTTTATCGGACTCTATAAATTAATAAACTGGGTGGGATATTGAAAGTGTATTAAAAAAATATATATTACAATCAAGTTTATTAAAAATATCACAAGTGGGTTTCTACTGCATGAAGGTCCATCGAGGCAGTGTCAGACTAAAATACTTCTGTTAAGCACCAAATTACATCTGGAAATATTAAATATATTTGTGATTATGTCATTGTGTATGTGCCTTTAAGAGTGCTGTCATTTGTACAGAGACTAAGTAGAAGTATTTTCCATTCCTTAAGTATTCCTTGTTCATATTCAAAAGCCATTTATTTTTCCTAATATTTGTAGAGCTATTAGGACAATTGTTTCTGATATAGGTCAGTGCTGTCACATTGGCAGCCAAAGGGCCTCATCCTCCCTGTCCCCTGGGTATTACTGCTGCCATCTGAATAGAAGAAGCTGCGTGGTTTCAAAGTAGAATTTTTGCAGCTTCGTGGCTTAAATTCACGGCAGTTTAATTGGTTAAAACCACATGTAATGAAGTCCGAGTTTGGCGGCCATACGAGATACCGGTCGAAAGCTGACCTTTTTTAAAGGGGCAATCATTTACAAGGTATGGTTTTGCTTGTAGATGACTGCCCATTTAAAAAAGTCTGCATCCCACACGGTCGCTGAACTTGGACTTCATTATATCCCACCCGCAGACAGCGTCCCCTTATTAACATTACGGCAGACAGTCCCCCTTTTTACACATTACGGCAGACAGCATCCCCCTTCTTACACATTATGGCAGACAGCGTTCCCTTTTTATACATTATCGCTGACAGCGTCCCCTTTTTATACATTACGGCAGACAGCGTCCCCTTTATACACATTACGGCAGACAGCGTCCCCCTCTTTACACATTACGGCAGACAGCGTCCCCTTATTACACATTATGGCAGACAGCGTCCCCTTTTTATACATTATCGCTGACAGCGTACCCTTTTTATACATTACGGCAGACAGCGTCCCTTTTTTACACATTACGGCAGACAGCGTCCCCCTCTTTACACATTACGGCAGACAGCGTCTCCTTACTACACATTACGGCAGACAGCGTCCCCTTTTTACACATTACGGCAGACAGCATCCCCTTATTTCACATTATGGCAGACAGTCCCCCTCTTTACACATTACGGCAGACAGAGTCCCCTTTTAACACATTACGGCAGACAGCGTCCCCTTTTTACACATTATGGCTGACAGCGTCCCCTTTTCACACATTATGGCAGACAGCGTCCCTTTATTACACATTACGGCAGACAGCATCCCCTTTTTACACATTACGGCAGACAGCGTCCACTTTTTAAACATTACGGCAGACAGCGTCCCCTTTTTACACATTACGGCAGACAGCGTCCCCTTTTTACACATTACGGCAGACAGCATCCCCTTTTTACACATTACGGCAGACAGCGTCCCCTTTTTACACATTACGGCAGACAGCGTCCCCTTTTTACACATTATGGCTGACAGCGTCCCCTTTTTACACATTACGGCAGACAGCGTCCCTTTATTACACATTACGGCAGACAGCATCCCCTTTTTACACATTACGGCAGACAGCGTCCCCTTTTTACACATTATGGCAGACAGCGTCCCCTTTTTACAAATTACGGCAGACAGCGTCCCCTTATTACACATGGCAGACAGCATCCCCCTTTTTACACATTACGGCAGCCAGTCCCAGTGGCGGAACTAGCGAGCGGTGGGCCCAGGTGCGACAAAATGCTTTGCCCCCCCCCCCCCCCTCTCATCCCATCCAAGTCCACCCCCTCACCCCTGGAGAGGATCTGGTGAGGGGGACCTGCTCAGGGCCAGAGAAATGGATACCTAGCAACAGTGCTGTAACTAGACATTTTAGCACCGTTTACAATAAACAGCATCGGAGCCCCACCCCTGCATGCAAAACAGGGGCAGTGCGCGCCGTAGGCGTGCGCAAAAATACATAGGGGCGTGGCTTCATGGGGAAGGGGTGTGGCCACAAAATAATACCAATTCATAAAACGGTGCACAGTAGTCTCCATTATTCAAATTACGCCGAACAGTAGCATCACTACACCAGGTAGAGACCCTTTTACACCTTACGGCGGACAGATTCCCCTTTTTACACATTACGGCGGACAGATTCCCCTTTTTACACATAACGGCAGACAGCATCCCCCTTTTTACACATTACGGCAGACAGCATCCCCCTTTTTACACATAACGGCAGACAGCGTCCCCTTTTTACACATAACGGCAGACAGCGTGCCCTTGTTACACATAACGGCAGACAGCGTGCCTTTTTACACATTACGGCAGACAGCGTCCCCCTTTTTACACATAACGGCAGACAGCATCCCCCTTTTTACACATTACGGCAGAGAGCGTCCCCCTTTTTACACATAACGGCAGACAGCGTGCCCTTGTTACACATAACGGCAGACAGCGTGCCTTTTTACACATTACGGCAGACAGCCCCCCCAGCCACAACATGCGCCCCCTGCAAATAATCGATCGTATATTGAGGTGTCATGAAATAACCAACGTTTCAGGGCCCATGTGACAAGCTCTAGGACAAATAGGCAGATTTGAGCATAATGAACATCTGTGCACATGTGCATTCTGGGTGTATAACTGAACTATACCATAATGCACAGACCTATTTCCCCCCCCCCCCACTCCCCCCCCCCCCCCCACACATACACACAAAAGTTAGCAACCACGTGTACTCTGCTGCTTTGATGGATTAATTCACCTGCTTTTATGGCTCTTATTGGCAGGGCTAGGAAGCCCGTTGAATCTTCTCTCCAGCACTAGGGATCCTGCCTGGAATGATAACATCCTCTCCCCACAGGCACGCGAATCGCGGGTAAAATGCTGCGAGTGGGCGGAGCCTAATGCCGCGAGTGGGCGAAGCTACGATCGTGACCCGCGATCCGAAAAAAATCTTTTAAGTTAATCAGGGGGGGGTTTTGGGTACGCGTGTGCCAGTAAGAGGGAGAGCAGCAGCAGCGCCTCAACCTATAACACAGCGCTGCTGCGGCTCCCTCCTCCACCTCCCTCCTTCTCCTATCAGGTTGGATGGGAAGCGTCGGTGCACAGCCATTTTTAGATCTTCAGAGATGTTCAATCGGATTCAAGTTTGGGCTTTGGCTGGTTCACTCAAGGACATTCACAGAGTTGTACTGAAGCCACTCCTTTGATATCTTGGCTGTGTGCTTAGGGTCGTTGTGCTGCTGAAAGATGAACTGTCACCCCAGTCTGAGGTCAAGAGCGCTCTCAAGCAGGTTTTCATCCAGGATGTCTCTGTACATTGCTGCATTCATCTTTTCCTCTATCCTGACCAGTCTCCCAGTTCCTGCCACTGAAAAACATCCCCACAGCATGATGCCGCCACCACCATGCTTCACTGTAGGAATGGTATTGGCCTGGTGATGAGCGGTGCCTAGTTTCCTCCAAACATGACACCTGCCATTCACGCCAAAGAGTTCAATCTTTGTCTCATCAGACCAGAGAATTTTGTTTCTCATGGTCTGAAAGTTCTTCGGGCGCATTTTGGCAAACTCCAGGCAGGCTGCCATGTGCTTTTTACTAAGGAGTGGTTTCCGCCTGACCACTCTACCATACAGGCCTGATTGGTGGATTGCTGCAGAGATGGTGGAATGCTGTAGCTCTGACAGAGTGACCATCGGGTTCTTGGTCACATCCCTAGCTAGGTCCCTTCTTACCCGATCGCTCAGTTTAGATGGCCAGCCAGCTCTAGGAAGAGTCCTGGTGGTTCCGAACTTCTTCCATTTATCGATGATGGAGGCCACTGTGCTTATTGGGACCTTCAAAGCAGCAGATATTTTTCTGTACCCTTCCCCAGATTTGTGCCTCGAGAAAATCCTGTCTTGGAGGTCTACAGACAATTCCTTTGACTTCACGCTTGGTTTGTGCTCAGACGTGCACTGTCAAGTGTGGGACCTTATATAGACAGGTGTGTGCCTTTCCAAATCATGTCCCATCAACTGAGTTTACCCCAAGTGGACTCCAATTAAACTGTAGGAACATCTCAAGGATGATCAGCGGAAACAGGATGCACCTGAGCTCAATTCTGAGCTTCATGGCAAAGGCTGTGAATACTTATGTGCATGTGATTTCTTAATTTTTTTTTTAATAAAATTGCAAAAATCTCAAAAAACTTTTTTTCACGTTGTCATTATGGAGTATTGTGTGTAGAATTTTGAGGGAAAAAATGACTTTTTCTATTTTGGAATAAGGCTGTAACATAACAAAATGTGGAAAAAGTAAAGCGTAGTAAACACTTTCCGGATGCACTGTAGATATCAGATTATACATTTCTCTTCAGACCCTCAGCCATACCTCCAAATATAGTTTTTTTAATGGTTAGCTACCAAATTCCCTGAAACAGTGCACTATTTTACAGATACCGCACCAGCAAATTATTAAACAAACACCACACCTTTTGGCAACCAAAAACCAGTATCATAGTGGGAGTTATTACCATAATTATATTCACATCTGAACATCTACCACCATTTGAAATAGACAGAGAACCCCTAAAATTTGCTCTACAAAATAGTGTTCCCCCAAGGATTAGGGCTGGGTGCAGAGGTGCCGGACAGGTAGCGCATGCACGCTTCAAAAAGGAGGTGCATCGGCTGGGGCGCAGCCCCGTAGCGTCACTATTGGTGGCAGTCTGGCCCCCTCGATATTACTAATGGGGATGCCCCAGCCATAGCGTCACTAATGGGGGTATGCCCAGTACCTACGGAGGTGCTGGCCTTCCCCCAAGCTCTCCCTTTAATGTGAATAGATGCCGTGAGCAAGGCATCTATTCAAGCGGCAGCAACAGGCTGTTTTAGCAGTGCACCGATAAAGGGTGCAGGGCACATTTTGCCCTTTAAAAATCGGACAGTGAGTGGCTTAAACAGCCTAGCGCTAAGACTACGTTATACATCCCACATGCATTACCTGCTCCCATTCACAGTTACAAGACTTATTAAGACTGCAACCACTCTGTGGATTATTTATTTATTTTTCAAACCCAGCTTGTAACATCGCAGTTAGGTGACTGGTTGGTACTTTATCACCGTGCTAGTTATCACTTTTCAAGGCTTAGTACATCTCACCCATAATGCACCAAGGGGGTAATTCTGAGTTGATCGCAGCAGGAACTTTGTTAGCAGTTGGGCAAAACCATGTGCACTGCAGGGGAGGCAGATACAGGTTGGGTCTCCCTTATCCAAAATGCTTGGGACCAGAGGTATTTTGGATATGGGATTTTTCCGTATTTTGGAATAATTGCATACCATAATGAGATATCATGGCGATGGGACCTAAATCTAAGCACAGAATGCATTTATGTTACATATACACCTTATACACATAGCCTGAAGGTCATTTAATACAATATTTTTAATAACTTTGTGTATTAAACAAAGTTTGTGTACATTGAGCCATCAAAAAACAAAGGTGTCACTATCTCACTCTCACTCAAAAAAGTCCGTATTTCGGAATATTCCATATTTCAGAATATTTGGATATGGGATACTCAACCTGTATAACATGTGCAGAGAGAGATAGATTTGGGTGTGGTGCGTTCAATCTGCAATCTAATTTGCAGTGTAAAAATAAAGCAGCCAGTATTTACCCTGCACAGAAACAAAATAACCCACCCAAATCTAACTCTCTCTGCAAATGCTATATCTGCCACACCTGCAGTGCACATGGTTTTGCCCAACTGCTAAAAAAGTTCCTGCTGCGATCAACTTGGAATTACCCCCCAAATTCTGTTGCGCTTTACAATTGGAAACAACAATGATAAAACAAAACTGGGTAATAGCAAACAGTCATAGAGGTAGGAAGGCCCTGCTCGCAAGCCTATCATCTATAGGGAAATTGGCATTGATACACAAGGATTGCTGTTATCTATTGCAAAATTATCCAACAGATTGCAACGGTTCTTTGTGGGCTGCATTATATGGCCACACAGCAATGATTAACCGAAGTCAGGAGGAAGGGAAAGTGAAGAAAGAGAAAATATGTGAGGACATGTGTGAACTGTATAGAGGGGATGTAATTGGATAGAAAGCTTATGAAGGTTATGTGAGCGGATCAGGAATTTGATATGCTTGCCTAAAGAGATGAATTTTCAGGGAAAGCTTGAAGGTTTGGAGACTAGAGGTGAGTCTTATTGGGCGTGGTAGGGCATTCCACAGAGTAAGTGCCACCCGAAGAAAGTCCTGCAGTCGTGAATGGGAGCGAATAATGAGTGTGGATGAGAGACGCAGATCTTGTGAGAGGTCGGGTTGGGAGATATTTTGAGATAAGCAAAGAGATGTACATTGGTGTAGTTTGGTTAATGGCCTTGTGTGTGAGTAAAAGTATTTTATATTGAATACGGTAGAATACAGGTAACCAACGAGGGACTGACAGAGCGGCTCTGCAGACGATGAACGTCCAGCATGGAAGATTAGCCTCGCAGCTGTAGTCAGAATGGATTGTAGTGGTGAGAGTCTCTTTTTGGTAAGACCAGTAATCAAAGCGGGAGATAATGAGAGCATGGATTAGAGTTATTGCTGTGTCTTGTGTAAGGTATGGTCGTATTTTGGATATGTTTTTTAGATGCATGTAACATGATATTAAGACAGATTGAATGTGGAGAACAAAAGACAGTTCAGAGTCAAGTATGACACCTAAGAAGCGAGCTTGTGGGGTAGGACAGATTGTTGAGTTCTCAAGAGTGATAGAGATATCAGGTTGGTAACTGCTATTGGCCAGTAGAAATGTAATTAACTCTGTTTTGGACATTTTAAGTTTGAGGTGGTGAAATGATATCCAAGATGAAACAGCAGAAAGGCATTCACTGACACGGGCCAATACATATAGTGACAAATCTGGGGAGGACAGGTAGATTTGAGTATCATCTGCATAAAGATGATACTGAAATCCAAAAGAGCTGATTAGTTTACCAAAATATGTGGTATAGATTGAAAAAAAGCAGAGGACCAAAGACTGAGCTTTACGGTACTCCAACTGAAAGAGGTAGTGAAGAAGAGGTGGATTCAGAGAAGTGGACACTGAGGGAGCAATTATATAGGTAGGACAGGAACCAAGAAAGGGCTGTGTCTTGAAGACCTAGGGATTGTAGCGATTGTATGAGAAGAGTGGTCAACAGTGTCAAAAGCAGCAGAGAGATCTAGAAGAACAAGAAGTGAGTAATGGCCTTTAGACTTCGCAGTGACCAAATTATTCACTACTTTAGTCGGTGATGTCTCCGTGGAGTGTTGGGAACGAAAGCCTGACTGAAGTGGATCCAATAAATTGCGTGAGTTAAAAAAGTGTGTGAGGTGAGTGTAATCAAGTCTTTCAAGTAGCTTGGAGAGACAAGGGAGCTGAGATATGGGACGGTAGTTAGAGAGCGTTAGAGTCAGAATTTTTTTTCTTCATTTTTTTCTTTAGAATGGGAGTAATCACTGCATGATTGAACAGTGAAGGAAAGATACAAGTAGAGAAAGAGAGAGAGATAGAGAAGTTAACGGGATGAGCACCGGAGACAGAGATTTACTTATTTGTGAGGGTATAGGATCAAGAGGAGAGGTAGTAGAGTAGCAGGATGAGAAGAGTATTGATACTTCATCTTCATTTTGCGGGATAAAATGAAGAGAATGTGCCAGAGGGTTCAGGTAGAGAATTGAGCAAGTCCCTGGATGAGCAAGAGCATACCATTTCATCTTGGATCTTATCAATATTGTCCTTGAAGTAGGAAGCAAGTTCTTGCGCCTTGATTATGGCTGGTGGGTTGGGTGATGGGGGGTTGAGAAGTGATTTAAATGTGCTAAAAAGTAGTTGGCATGCAGGCATTCAGGATCCCAAGCGTAAGTATGTCAGGGTGGGGTAGGGTTAGGCTGCGGTGGGAGAGTTAAGGCCCCCCATCCACTATTCCGATTTATGCAGTTTTCTTCAGATTTAGACGCATCTGACCGTCAAATCTAAAACTACAAAACACAAAATTGAACGCTCAAATGTTGAGGCACCTGTGGAGAAAAAAGTTTGTTAAAACAGCATTGTGTTTACAGCCCTTTTGTGGCACTTTGTGGAAGTCCGAGTTCAATAGACCTGACTGTCCCTACCTACCAGGTCTATTGAACTCGGACAGGTGTCACAACATTTTAGCGATTCATTTTATGTTTTGTATTTTTATTGTTAATTTGAGCTGCTTTTCATAGTGCAGAAATTATTCTATCTTTGACCGTCAAATCTGAAGAAAAGTGTCACATCGGTTGGCTCTTTCGATCCGATGCGGACTCCTGTGTCATAAATGTCTGAAGTACAGATCTATGAGGCTGCCCCAACTATTTATATGAATCTGAAGAAATCAGGTGCACATCGGAGTGTTTTATTTACTTCAGATGTATCTGATCAGTTTCATCTGAAGCGTCACTTGACTGGCATCTCCCTGGCCACTCCCACCCACCACAGGATGCGGCAGCATCAGCATCAGATCAATCGCATGTAGCATGTGTGCATCAGATATATCTGAAGTGATGTAGTGAAAATTAAAGCCAGGGTCCGATCCGGTTCCCGGGAAGCTCCCGGGAGAGTTCAAGAGAAATCTGATGCGATCTGCAGTTCAGACAAGTCTGAGTAGTGGATGGGGGCCTTAAGGATTAGGTTCCGGGGAGGGAGGATTAGTTTTAGGCTGCAGGGAGAGAGGGTTATGGTGCCCATACACTTGTAAGATAATCGGTGCTAACCTTCGATTTCGACCGCATCTGTGAGAGAAATCAAAGGATTGTATGCACATTTTAGGTACCTTTTGATGCGATGCGCGGGCACGCCGGTCAAATCTCACGTCTCAAGATAGTATGTGCTGCACTTAATATTTATTGAATCGCAGTGTGCATGATAAGCAGTTGATCCTGCTCTACATGCAGTCAACGAAACCCAGTAAAAATATATTATTATACCAGCAAGATGCAACCATACCCACCGCTGTTACCCCTCAGGGCATTTACTATACACTTTGTACAGACACACATCACAGTTAGGAAATCTTAAAACACACATCAGTATTTAGGGGTAACTGTAATAGGTGCGAGAAGCCGTAGGTGTGGGAGTTTGTGCGTGATTGCCCGTATTTTTAATGAAGCAATCATTTATAAAGCAAAACCAGGTTGGTTCCCTAACAAATCTTAGGGCCAAATGTTTTAGAGTGAGAGTTTCAGAAAGTGAGAGATTTGGTAAGGATTTTCAGGTTTTTTTTTTAAAGTGGCAATCATTTACACTGCAAAACCAGGTTGATCTTGCTGTGTAAATGATTGCCGCTTTAAAAAAAAAACCTGCAAAACCTTACCAAATCTCTCACTTTCTGAAACTCTCACTCTATTACATTTGGCCCTTAGACTGGCCACTGCGAGCTCCTTGCACAATAACATGCAGCCAATTGTATGAAAGCTTGAACAAGCAACACAGGATATATACTTTTTAGGCAAACGCTTTAAAAGCGGTAACCATATAAAAATGACGTTTCAAGCCCTGTAAAAATAACTTAATTGTTGCTTTGTGCAGAAATAAAAACAACTGCGGCCTTTTCAATGCTGTAAACGCTGACATGCATGTAGAGATAGGGTTTAAATAGCACCGGATAGTAAATATAGATTTTGTTCAGTTTAGCAAATTACTGTCATGTAATTAATGTCACACACTAAAAAAAGAAACCGCTTTCCTACACACATCATTGTGGTGTACGCATAAAGAGTGAGTAACAAAATGGTGATGAGTCACACCTATTCACTAAAGACTTTGCAGCATGATAATGAGGTTCCATTGTGTAACAGGAACAGAGATCATCCCCGTTGGCATACATTTCCTGCTCACTACGTAACTGTGCACTTGGGAATGGCAGCCAGGAGCATAAATAGAAGTTGTAGGGCCCCGCGGCAAGGAATGTATGGAGCCTCTACCGCTCCATGCAACTCCTCATTATTGCCAGACCCTACAAATCGCACCCCACAGATGGAGCAATTTTTATTATAGCATATAATAAGGTTTGTTGATCAATTAGCACCGATTACAGAGATAGCTAATTCATACATTCTGTGGTCTGCGGTGGAATGCTTTGTACAGCTCTACAAACCTTACTCTGTGCTATAAATAATTCATTTTATCCTCTATTCAATGTTTCCTGCATATTCCACCAGGGGGCTGATGTATTTCTCTGGCCAGTGCCGTTGAATGGGGAAGGGGATACAAGATACAAGTACTGGTGCCCAACTCAGCAATGCAGCCTTTGTGGATGGGTGCCTGAAAGACTCAATGTGCAGTGGCCAAACGCTGTGGTCATGACCCCTCTTAGTACAAGTTAGGTACGATAACCCATCGGTGACCATCTCAATACTTACAATACCAGCAGTGGAATCCCAACGGTCAAAATGACAATGAATTTTGGTGAGTATTCTAACTCTAATGCACCCACAGCCTTATCCTAACCGTCCCCTCCAGAAGCCTAACCCTAACTGTCCTCTTCGGCAGCCTAACTGCCCCCTCCTGCAGCCTAAGCCTAACCCTTCCCATAGTGCAGTGGTTCTCAAGCCTTGTGCCATGGCTCCCTGGGGTGCATCAGGACACCTGCAAGGGTGCCTTGGATTGGTGGTCCAGGACCAAATCAAATTATTTATGGTCTACGTAATATCCAAAACCAGTGCTGGTGGCTGTCAATCATAACGTGTACAAACAAACAACTTTTTATCTCTTACCATACAATTGAACCTAAGGATTACATATAAATGCAAATTTACTTCATTTTAATATTTCGTAATAAGAAACTTTTGGTTTAGGGGTGTCATGAAATTCTGATACTCTAGGGCTCCATGATTCAAAAAAGTTTGGGAACCACTAGTGCCTGACACTAGCATAAATGTAATCCTAACCCTTATACTCATTGTCAGGATTCATCAATATTTTGACCATGGGGACTCCACAGCCGGATGGTGACTACCTGGCTCCTGAGGATCCAGGCGTTTTTTGTTTTTTATGATGTTGTGACTGACTGCAGCTCGCTGTCTGTAATCAGAGGTATTCCCAGAATGTAAGGAATGATCCAGGACACTGGATGGACCACTGCATACATACAAACATGCTCCAAATACCCCATATTTGTGGTAGCAGATGTGATCTCGATAAAGGTCTGGTAGATCTGTGGAAATAATTCAACAAAATAAAAAAAAACTAAATTGCTCCATTTAGGGTTGCTACACAACTCTCTGTAAAGATGGAAAGCTGCAACAGTGCCACACAATACCATAAAAACAATGGACCAAGGCCCTCATTCCGAGTTGATCGGTCGCAAGGCGAATTTAGCAGAGTTACACACGCTAAGCCTACGCCTACTGGGAGTGTATCTTAGCATCCTAAAATTGCGACCGATGTATTCGCATTATTGCGATCACAAACTACTTAGCAGTTTTAGAGTAGCTCCACACTTACTCTGCCTGTGCGATCAGTTCAGTGCTTGTCGTTCCTGGATTGACGTCAGAAACACACCCAGCGTTCGCTCAGACACTCCCCCGTTTCTCCGGCCACTCCTGCGTTTTTTCCGGAAACGGTAGCGTTTTCATCCACACGCCCCTAAAACGCCGTGTTTCCGCCCAGTAACACCCATTTCCTGTCAATCACACTACGATCGCCGGAGCGAAGAAAATGCCGTGAGTAAAAATCCAATCTTCATAGCAAAGTTACTTGGCGCAGTCGCAGTGCGACTATTGCGCATGCGCACTAAGCGAAATTTCACTGCGATGCGATGAAAAATAACGAGCGATCAACTCAGAATGAGGGCCCAAATGTAATAGAGCGAGATTTTCAAAAAAAGTGAGAGATTTGGTAAGGTTTTATAGGGTTTTTTTTAAGTGGCAATCATTTACACAGCAAGATCAACCTGTTTTTGCAGTGTCAATGATTGCCAATTTAAAAATAAGATTTTACTCACCGGTAAATCTATTTCTCGTAGTCCGTAGAGGATGCTGGGACTCCGTAAGGACCATGGGGATTAGCGGCTCCGCAGGAGACTGGGCACAACTAAAGAAAGCTTTAGGACTACCTGGTGTGCACTGGCTCCTCCCACTAAGACCCTCCTCCAGACCTCAGTTAGGATACTGTGCCCGGAAGAGCTGACACAATAAGGAAGGATTTTGAATCCCGGGTAAGACTCATACCAGCCACACCAATCACACCGTATAACTCGTGATACTATACCCAGTTAACAGTATGAAATATAACTGAGCCTCTCAACAGATGGCTCAACAATAACCCTTTAGTTAGGCAATAACTATAAACAAGTATTGCAGACAATCCGCACTTGAGATGGGCGCCCAGCATCCACTACGGACTATGAGAAATAGATTTACCGGTGAGTAAAATCTTATTTTCTCTGACGTCCTAAGTGGATGCTGGGACTCCGTAAGGACCATGGGGATTATACCAAAGCTCCCAAACGGGCGGAAGAGTGCGGATGACTCTGCAGCACCGAATGAGCAAACTCTAGGTCCTCCTCAGCCAGGGTATCAAACTTTTAGACTCTTACAAAAATGTTTTAACCCGACCAAGTAACAGCTCGGCAAAGTTGTAAAGCCGAGACCCCTCGGGCAGCCGCCCAAGAAGAGCCCACTTTCCTCGTGAAATGGGCTTTTACAGATTTAGGGTGCGGCAGTCCAGCCGCAGAATGTGCAAGTTGAATCGTGCTACAGATCCAGCGAGCAATCGTCTGCTTAGAAGCAGGAGCACCCAGCTTGTTGGGTGCATACAGGAGAAATAGCGAGTCAGTTTTCCTGACTCCAGCTGTCCTGGAAACATATACTTTTCAGGGCCCTGACTACGTCCAGTAACTTGGAATCCTCCAAGTCCCAAGTAGCCGCAGGCACCACAATAGGTTGGTTCACATGAAAAACTGATACCACCTTAGGAAGGAATTGGGAACGAGTCCTCAATTCCGCCTTATCCATATAAATACAGATAAGGGCTTTTGTATGACAAAGCCGCCAATTCTGATACACGCCTGGCCGACGCCAAGGCCCACAGAATGACCACTTTCCACGTGAGGTATTATAGCTCCACGGATTTAAGTGGCTCAACCCAATGCGACTTCAGGAAATCCAACACCACGTTGAGATCCCACGGTGCCACTGGAGGCACAAACGGGGGCTGACTATGCAGCACTCCCTTAACAAAAGTCTGAACTTCAGGCAGTGAAGCCAGTTCAATTTTGGAAGAAAATTGATAGAGCCGAAATCTGGACCTTAATGGAACCCAATTTTAGGCCCATAGTCACCTCTGACTGTAGGAAGTGCAGAAATCGACCTAGCTGAAATTTCTCCTTTGGGGCCTTCCTGGCCTCACAGTACGCAACATATTTCCGCCATATGCGGTGATAATGGTTTGCGTTCACTTCTGTCCTAGCTTTAAATAGCGTAGGGATAACTTCCTCCGGAATTCCCTTTTCCTTCAGGATCCGGCGTTCAACCGCCATGCCGTCAAACGCAGCCGCGGTACGTCTTGGAACAGACAGGCCCCCTGCTGCAGCAGGTCCTGTCTGAGCGGCAGAGGCCATGGGTCCTCTGAGATCATTTCTTGGAGTTCTGGTTACCAAGCTCTTCTTGGCCAACCCGGAACAATGAGTATAGTTCTTACTCCTCTCCTTCTTATTATTCTCATTACCCTGGGTAAGAGAGGCAGAGAAGGGAACACATACACCGACTGGTACACCCACGGTGTTACCAGAGCGTCCACAGCTATCGCCTCTGGGTCCTTGACCTGGCGCAATATCTTTGTAACTTTTAGTTGAGGCGGGACGCCATCATGTCCACCTGTGGCCTTTCCCAACGGTGTACAATCATTTGGAAGACTTCTGGATGAAGTCCCCACTCTCCCGGGTGGAGGTCGTGTCTTCTGAGAAAGTCTGCTTCTCAGTTGTCCACTCCGGGAATGAACACTGCTGACAGTGCTAACACATGATTTTCCGCCCATCGGAGAATCCTTGTGGCTTCTGCCATCGCCATCCTGCTTCTTGTGCCGCCCTGTCGGTTTACATGAGCGACCGCCGTGATGTTGTCTGACTGGATCAGCACCGGCCGGTGTTGAAGCAGGGGTCTAGCCTGACTTAGGGCATTGTAAATGGCCCTTAGTACCAGAATATTTATGTGTAGGGAAGTCTCCTGACTTTTCCATAGACGTGGAAGTTTCTTCCCTGTGTGACTGCCCCCCAGCCTCGAAGGCTGGCATCCGTGGTCACCAGGACCCAGTCCTGTATGCCGAATCTGCGGCCCCCTAGAAGATGAGCACTCTGCAGTCACCACAACAGCGACACCCTGGCCCTTGGAGACAGGGTTATCCGCCGATGCATCTGAAGATGCGACCCGGACCACTTGTCCAACAGATCCCACTGGAAAATCCTTGCATGGGACCTGGCGAATGGAATTTCTTCGTAAGAAGCTACCATCTTTCCCAGGGCTCGCGTACATTGATGCACCGACACCTGTATACGTATTAGGAGGTCTCTGTCTAGAGACGACAACTCCTTGGACTTCTCCTCCGGGAGAAACCCTTTTTATCCTGTTCTGTGTCCAGAACCATACCCAGGAACAGTAGACGCGTCGTAGGAACCAGCTGCGACTTTGGAATATTCAGAATCCAGCCGTGCTGTTGTAGCACTTCCCGAGATAGTGCTACTCCGACGAACAACTGCTCCCTGGACCTCGCCTTTATAAGGAGATCGTCCAAGTACGGGATAATTATTTCGGCCATTACCTTGGTAAATACCTCGGTGCCGGGGACAGACCAACGGCAACGTTTGGAATTGGTAATGACAATCCTGTACCACAATTTTGAGGTACTCCTGGTGAAGAGGGTAAATAGGGACATGCAGGTAAGCATCCTTGATGTCCAGTGATACCATGAAATTCTCCAGGCTTGCAATAACCGCCCTGAGCGATTCCATTTTGAACTTGAACCTTCGTATATAAGTGTTCAAGGCTTTCAATTTAAGAATGGGTCTCACCGAACCGTCTGGTTTCGGTACCACAACATTTTGGAATAGTAACCCCGGCCTTGTTGAAGGAGGGGTACCTTGATTTCACCTGCTGGAAGTACAGCTTGTGAATTGCCGCCAGTACTACCTTTCTCCGAGGGCAGCAGGCAAGGCTGATGTGAGGTAACGGCGAGGGGGAGTCGCCTCGAACTCCAGCCTGTATCCCTGCGATACTATTTGCAGAACCTAGGGATCCACCTGTGGGCAATCCCACTGGTCCCTGACGTTCCCGAGATGCGCCCCTACCGCACCTGTCTCCACCTGTGGAGCCCCAGCGTCATGCGGTGGACTCAGAGGAAGCGGGGGAAGATTTTTGATCCTGGGAACTGGCTGCTGGTGCAGCTTTTTCCTTCTTCCCTTGTCTCTGTGCAGAAAGGAAGCGCCTTTGACCGGCTTGCTTTTCTGAAGCCGAAAGGACTGTACCTGAAAATACGGTGCTTTCTTAGGCTGTGAGGAAACCTGAGTTAAAAATTTTCTTCCCAGCTGTTGCTGTGGATACGAGGTCCCAGAGACCATCCCCAAACAATTCCTCACCCTTATAAGGCAGAATCTCCATGTGCCTTTTACAGGCAGCATCACCTGTCCACTGCCGGGTTTCTAATACCCTCCTGGCAGAATGGACATTGCATGAATTCTGGATGCCAGCCGGCAAATATCCCTCTGTGCATCCTTTATATATAAGATGACGTCTTTAATATTCTCTATGTTAGCAAAATATTATCCCTGTTTTAGAGTATTAATATTATCTGACAGGGTATCAGACCACGCTGCAGCAGCACTATTTATACTGAGGCAATTGCAGGTCTCAGTATATAACCTGAGTGTGTATATACAGACTTCAGGATAGCCTCCTGCTTTTTATCAGCAGGCTCCTTCAAGGTGGCCGTATCCTAAGACGGCAGTGCCACCTTTTTTGACAAACGTGTGAGCGCCTTATCCACCCTAAGGGATATCTCCCAACGTGACCTATCCTCTGGCGGGAAAGGGTACGCCATCAGTAACTTTTTAGAAATTACCAGTTTCTTATCGGGGGAACCCACGCTTCTTTACACACTTAATTCATTCATCTGATGGGGGAACAAAACACTGGCTGCTTTTTCTCCCCAAAAATAAAACCCCTTTTATGTGGTACCTGGGTTCATGTCAGAAATGCGTAACACATTTTTCATTGCCGAGATCATGTAACGGATGTTCCTAGTGGATTGTGTATATGTCTCAACCTCGTCGACACTGGAGTCAGACTCCGTGTCGACATCTGTGTCTGCCATCTGAGGTAACAGGCGTTTTTTGAGCCCCTGATGGCCTTTGAGACGCCTGGGCAGGCGCGGGCTGAGAAGCCGGCTGTCCCACAGCTGCTACGTCATCCAGCCTTTTATGTAAGGAGTTGACATTGTCGGTTAATACCTTCCACCTATCCATCCACTCTGGTGTCAGCCCCACAGGGGGCGACATCCCATTTATCGGCCTCTGCTCCGCCTCCACGTAACCTTCCTCATCCAACATGTCGACACAGCCGTACCGACACACCGCACACACACAGGGAATGCTCTGACTGAGGACAGGACCCCACAAAGTCCTTTGGGGAGACAGAGAGAGAGTATGCCAGCACACACCAGAGCGCTATATAATGCAGGGATTAACACTATAACTGAGTGATTTTTCTCCCAATAGCTGCTTGTATACATATATTGCGCCTAAATTTAGTGGGCCCCCCCCCCCCCCTCTCTTTTTAACCCTTTGAGCCTGAAAACTACAGGGGAGAGCCTGGGGAGCTGTCTTCCAGCTGCACTGTGAAGAAAAAATGGCGCCAGTGTGCTGAGGGAGAAGCCCCGCCCCTTTTTCGGCTGACTTTTCTCCCGCTTTTTTATGGATTCTGGCAGGGGTAATTTATCACATATATAGCCCTGGGACTATATATTGTGATGATTTGCCAGCCAAGGTGTCTTATATTGCCCTCAGGGCGCCCCCCCCCCCAGCGCCCTGCACCCATCAGTGACCGGAGTGTGAGGTGTACATGAGGAGTAATGGCGCACAGCTGCAGTGCTGTGCGCTATCTTGGTGAAGACCGAAGTCTTCTGCCGCCGATTTTCCGGACTCTTCATGCTTCTGGCTCTGTAAGGGGGACGGCGGCGCGGCTCCGGGAACGAACACCAAGGTCGGGTCCTGCGGTCGATCCCTCTGGAGCTAATGGTGTCCAGTAGCCTAAGAAGCCCAAACTACCACCTGTTAGGTAGGTTCGCTTCTTCTCCCCTTAGTCCCTCGCTGCAGTGAGTCTGTTGCCAGCAGATCTCACTGAAAATAACAAACCTAAATATACTTTCTTTCTAGGAGCTCAGGAGAGCCCCTAGTGTGCATCCAGCTCAGCCGGGCACAAGAATCTAACTGAGGTCTGAAGGAGGGTCTTAGTGGGAGGAGCCAGTGCACACCAGGTAGTCCTAAAGCTTTCTTTAGTTGTGCCCAGTCTCCTGCGGAGCCGCTAATCCCCATGGTCCTTACGGAGTCCCAGCATCCACTTAGGACGTCAGAGAAAAAAAACTGAAAAACCTTACCAAATCTCTCACTTTCTGAAACTCTCACTCTATTACATTTGGCCAAATATCCCAGTTGGGTATAAGAGAGTAGCAAAATAATGAAAACAGAAAATATTCATTGCATCTTGCATTTTGCTGTGATATTTTTGGTCGACACAGATTTTTTTTTTTCAACTTTTTCATACTTTACCATCCACGTGGACTACAATTGGGAATAGTAACTTTGCCAGAGGGGACGTGGTACACTAACTGGGGTTCCATGTGTTTTGACTGCAAAAACTACAGCGAAAAAATGAAGAGAAAAATGTTACGTCAACCTTTTTTTGGTGTTGCCCATTTGTCACGTCGACCTTTTACACTGTCAACCTTTTGTCCCTGTTGACTTTTTCCAGTGTTGACCTTTCATCATCTCGACATTTGCCATGTCGACCAATAGTGGTCGACCTAATTAGGGTCGACTATGTGATCCATACCCGTAATTTGACACTGTTTTCCTCATCTCTAATTGCCCACAAACTAGGTTAAAGGTTCTCC
Organism: Pseudophryne corroboree; assembly: GCF_028390025.1. Classification (NCBI taxonomy): domain Eukaryota; kingdom Metazoa; phylum Chordata; class Amphibia; order Anura; family Myobatrachidae; genus Pseudophryne; species Pseudophryne corroboree. The sequence continues at coordinate 165,080,697 of NC_086445.1, forward strand.
TCCCCAATGGTGTTGCAGCACTAAATGATCATCATCTATACTGGTCTTCAAAACTGTCCAAATTTGTTTCCATTCAAGGCCCTATTTAGATTGTAAACTTTGTAGGGCTGTAACTGTAAAACAAATTTCTTACATTGTGTACTATAATCCTTCCCTGTAACTTGTAATCTATTTAGGCCCTGTGTGTTCACGGGCAGTACTATATAATTAAAGCACACATACATATCCCTTATTTCCAGAGAAAATACCAGGGGAATATCTGTGGATAGAAGCAGTGCATGCAGTATTTCTCGCTAGAAATGTTCCTATTTTGCACCATTAAGTGTGCAGTATAGATTTGTATATAAGATTGAATTCATTTTATCTATTGTTATTATCAAGGATTTATAAGTTGATATTGATAAAATATGAGTATTTAAAATGCTAAACACAGACACTATAATTATGTTCAAAGAAACTGTACTGCGCTACAGTCAGCTAAGACATCACACATGTCATAGTTACTCACAACAGAGAGTACATGGAAACATCACTCAGACGGCAGTAATGTCCATAGGTTCCCTTTATTGGTAATGGAGGTCGCTCCACATTACCTTTACTGTGGCATTAGGTCCTTTACCGAGTTGGCCGCTGTAAGTCTACTGTGTAAATGTGATGCCATCTTGCCACTTTGTTTGAGCAACAGCACTACACAGTCGTGTAGTACTTAACTGCGGGGAGATGCTGCATTATCCTGCATATTACCGCTGCATATACATGACTGGACGGACCGCTGTATGTTCTGCTTCACCTCCACTACATGTCATTGTTACTGTGAGTACAGCTGTACATTTGTACACTACAGTAAACCTGAAGCCCTGGTTAAAACCCCTTTTCCACTTGTAGCACGGGTTGCAGCCAGGAGCCTGACACGGCTGCGACCCGTGCTACAGCCCCCTTTCTACACTAGCTCCACCAACCTGGCATATTGTCGGGTTGGTGACGCTGCTGCTGATGCGGCAGGGGCAGCGCTGGGAGATCACATGATCTCCCAGCGCCGCCCTTCCATACACTGTGAACGGGAGCCGTGTCGCATCGTGTCGTTCAACCCGCCAAGCTACCCTGGTAGGATTCCAGGATCCCTTGATCCGGGAATTTGCAGGGGGGGGGGCCTTTCCACTAGGAAAAAACACGGGTAAATGCGTGCCCCCCCCCCCCGCATTTACCCGTGTTTTTAGAGCTAGTGGAAAAGGGGTGTAAGTCTCACTGCGTGACCCACTTCTATGCTGATTTTGTTGGGGTCTACTATTATCAACTTAAGTATACCAAAAACGGTCTACACATATCAACACCCTTTCGGATAATTCCACCATGGCAGTAGGGTTCTTCCGCCAAATTGACCACATCAGTTATCTGGGATTTTGTGTGTATATATATATATATATATATATATATTTATTTATTTATTTATTTATTTACATACATACATATAATCACTGTAATAGCGGTGGAAGGCAGGTATATTTGCCCCATGTTTCTTGCCCTTCTGTTTTAAAAGCCTGGGAATATTGTATTGTCTCTGCAGAGAGCTTTTGGCTTTTAATAAAAGGCAGAAAGGGATCCTGGGGTTAGATAGAAGAAGAGAGGGAGGGTTCTCCATCCATTTAGCCCCTTTCCTGGTCTTTGGGCTATTAGCCTCACAGTAGGCTAATTTTATTTCTTTATTTATTACTAGTTATTTATATAGCGCACACATATTCTGCAGCACTTTACAGAGAATATTTTGCCATTCACATCAGTCCCTGGCCCAGTGGAGCTTACAATCTATATTCCCTACCACATGTACACACATTCATGCTAGGGTTAATTTTGTTGCGATCCAAATAACCTACCTGTATATTTTTGGATTCTGGGATGAAACCAGAGTACCCGGTGGAAATCCACGCAAGTATGGGGAGAATATACAAACTCTGCACAGTTAGAGTCATAGTGGGAATTGAACACATGTCCTCAGTGCTGTGATGCAGAAATGCTAACCATTACACCATCTGTACTGCCCAATTAATGCTAGGTCTTTCGGCTGTATGGGTGTGTTAAAAAGGCTGCACCAAAACAACTGACTTGTGTGATGTCTCAGCTGCTGCAAGCTGCCATCTACACCAAGAAATTGTACCTGTTCCCCTGAAACAGTTACAATATCTATCTATCTATCTATCTATCTATCTATCTATCTATCTATCTATCTATCTATCTATCTATCTATCTATCATACAGCCCTCCCCTGGCTGTCCTCCTAACTCTCTGACCACTCCTTCTCTGTCTCCTCTCATGACTCCACCTCTCCCACACTTCCCCTAACAGTAGGTGCCCCTCAAGGTTCTGTTCTTGGACCTCTCCTTTTCTCTCTCTATACATCCTCTTTAGGTGAGCTCATTCGCTCTTTCAACTTCCAATGTCACCTCTATGCAGATGATAAACAAATCTACATTTTCTCCTCTGATCTCTCCCCCTCTGTCCTCACTTGTATCTCCAGTTGTCTCTCTGCTATCTCATCTTGGATGTCCCTGCACTTTCTTAAACTTAACATGTCTAAAGGGGGGTACACACGGAGAGATCCGTTCTTAAAATCTAAGCAATCTAACTAGATTGCTTAGATGTGAAGCACGGATCTCTCTGTGTGTATGCTCCCCAGCGATAGCGATGCGCGGGCTATCATCGGTGCTAGATTGGCCTGCATGCCTCGTAAGTACTGGCCTTAAGACTGAGCAGATCTTCTCCCCACCCTCCCGCATAACCTCACCTCCCGAACTATCTGTTGATGGCACAATTATCTCCTCTAGCCCTCAAATGCACTGCCTTTTAGTTATCGTTGATTTATCCCTCTCCTTCAAACCACACATTCAGTACCTCTCGCAGTCCTGCCGTTTCCAGCTGAAAAATATTTACAGGCTCACCTTTTCTCAACCTGGGTGCTACGAAGACCCTCATCCACTCACTGGTCATCTCCAGATTGAACTACTGTAATCTCCTCCTATCTGGCGCCTCTGACAAACGCCTCTTTCCACATCAATCTATCCTCAATGCTGCTGCCCGGCTCATCGTCTTCTCCAAGCGTACTACGTCCACTTCCCCTCTCTTAAAAGCCCTACACTGGCTCCCTTTCCCCTTACAAATCCAATTCAAGCTTCTCACCCTCACTTATACCCCTTTTCCACTAGCTTTTAAAACAAGGGTAAATGCGCGGGGGCGCGCATTTACCCGTGTTTTTCCCTAGTGGAAAAGGGTCCCCCTGCAAATTCCCGCATCAAGTGATCCGGGATTCCTACCTGGGTAGCTTGCAGGGTTGAACACGTGTTCAACCCGGTAAGCTGTGTAGTGTGAACGGGAGCCGTGTCGAGGCGACATGGCTCCCGTTCACAGTGTATGGGAGGGCGGGGCTGGGAGATCATGTGATCTCCCAGCGCCGCCCCTGCCGCGTCACTAGCAGCATCACCAACCCGGCAATATGCCGGGTTGGTGAGCGCTGTGGGAAAGGGGGCTGTAGCACGGGTCGCAGCCGTGTCAGGCGAAACGGCTGCGACCTGTGCTACAGTGGAAAAGGGGGATTACAAAGCTCTCACCCATTTACCTATCTGATCTTATCCCCCTTTACACTCCTACCCGTCCTCTGGTGTCTACTATTATCCAAGTATAAATAGAGAGAGAGAGAGAGCAAAGTCGACTTGTACTAGTGTGGCTAAGCACTGGCATTGAAATACAGCAATATTCTGTAGAACTATAAAAACATACATACACTGAGTGTGTGTGTATTTTTGTTGACAACAGAGAATGTTGGCTAAGATACAGAATGCAGGAACACTTATTCAAACATTCAAGTATCATTTTTATTTTGAAACATGTGTTATGCTGACTGCATGCAAACTACAGATTACAGCGAAAGCATTACTTCCCCATTACTATTGACATGCTTTATTGACCTTTCCTTAGCACAAAGAAATGTGATTACCACAATCAGCATATCAAATTAGAGTTATGCGATCTAAAAAAAAGTGTGCACCTTAAGAAGGTAAAATAACTGTGAAGAGGTGAAGCATCTATGAGAACTAGAAAAAGCAGACCACAACAATGTTTGCTATGTTACAGTGAAGACTGTTCTACACTGTTCTATCTTTGTTTGAATGATAACAGCTCTTTGTTTTCTTAGAAAATAATTATTAGATACAATAGTGGGTACAGACTCAGTATTTAACAAGACTGGGCATTTAGAAGCGGACAACAGGGTTAATGTACTAAGTGGCAGCTTGCTTCTCAGCGTGTTTAACGCAGAAACTTCTAATGGTAATTATATTAAAAGCAAAACACGTCATGTCATAGTAACTGTACCCCTACGAGGTAAAGCGCCGTACTGACGGGGAGATTTCCCCAGAGATGTGTGCTGAGCAGTCTAGCACAGACCGCTCAGTACACGGGGGCCGCTCATTTCACCCAGCAGTGAAATGAGCGACCTGTTAGATTGTGCCTGCATGCAGGCCAATCTAGCACCGGCGATAGCGACGCGCAGGACCGCACATAGCTGTCGCTTGCACCCCTACACACGGAGTGATGTTCAGCTAATTTCTAAGCAATCCAGTCAGATTTCTTAGAAATTAGCTAAACATCGCTCCATGGCCCTCATTCCGAGTTGTTCGCTCGCTAGCTGCTTTTAGCAGCATTGCACACGCTAAGCCGCCGCCCTCTGGGAGTGTATCTTAGCATAGCAGAATTGCGAACGAAAGATTAGCAGATTTGCGAATAGAAAATTCTTAGCAGTTTCTGAGTAGCTCCAGACTTACTCAGCCATTGCGATCAGTTCAGTCAGTTTCGTTCCTGGTTTGACGTCACAAACACACCCAGCGTTCGCCCAGATACTCCCCCGTTTTTTCAGACACTCCCGCGTTTTTCCCAGAAACGCCAGCGTTTTTTCGCACACTCCCATAAAACGGCCAGTTTCCGCCCACAAACACCCACTTCCTGTCAATCACACTCCAATCACCAGAACGATGAAAAATCCTCGTTATGCCGTGAGTAAAATACCTAACTTTTGAGTAAAATAACTAAGCGCATGCGCTCTGCGAACCTTGCACATGCGCAGTAAGCGACTAATCGCAATATAGCGAAACTCGGCAACGAGCGAACAACTCGGAATGAGGGCCCATGTGTACTCTCCTTAATAGGTTCCTGCTATCAAATTCATCATTTTATCAGTTCGTCCCTATTCACTGCAAACTGGGGCAAATGGATAAAAGAACAGGGATTGTAAGCATGACTATGGTGTGGGGGTGAGGGGTCATAATATGCAGGTTTCAGCCCAGTGGCGTAACTAGAAATTTTTCTCCCCCCAAGCCAAGAAATTCTCTGGTGCCCCTCCCCCTCATAATTGGCACTAGCAAAGTGAAGAATTTGAACGTGCCTAAGGCGCGCACGCCAAAAAGGGGTGTGGCTTCACTGTAATTGGTGTGGCTTCGCTGAAAGGGGCGTGGCGTTGCAGGAAGACTACTTTTTACCTCAGTTTTGCAACCTGCATGCCGAGACATTGGGGACCACAGGAAAAAATAATAATCCTGATTCATGCTCCTAACATTATTTGTCATTATTCCTCCTTATAGTAATGCCCCTTACACATTATGTCACACACTGCAATGGCCCTTAGACATTATGCCACACCCCGTAATGCCTGTGACACATTATGCCACATCGCATTCCCCGTTATAAATTATGCCACACACTGCAGTGTCCCTGAGACATTATACCACACACCATAATGCCTGTGACACTTTATGACACACACTTTAATGCCTGTGACACATTACGCCACACCTCACAATGCCCGTTATACATTATACCACACACTGCAATGCCCCTGAGACATTATGCCGCATACAATGCCCGTGATACAGTATACCACACACCATCATGTCTGTGACACATTATGCTACACACCGCAATGCCCATTATACCACACACTGCAATGCCCCATAGACATTATACCACATGCAATGCCGTGATACAGTATACCACACACCGTCATGTCTGTGACACATTATGACATACACCGCAATGCCAGTTACACATTATACCACACACTGCAGTGCCCCTGAGACACTATACCACATACAATGCCCGTGATACAGTATACCACACACTGTCATGCCTGTGACACATTATGACACAAACCGCAATGCCCGGTGTACATTATACCACATACCACAATGTCCGTGATACATTATGCCACACATCGCAATGCCCGTTATATATTATGCCACACACTGCATTGCCCATTACACATTAAGCCCTACAGTAAGGCTTCTAATTACTTTTAAATTACCTAATCGTTGCCAAGGGTTTCATGATCTTGGTTCCGTGCACGGTGCCAGGGGTTTTCATGCTCAGGCTGTCATGCTTGTTGCCAGGGGTTTAATGCGCTGGGTGTTATGTTCGTTGCCAGAGGTTTCATGCGCTGGGTGTCAATCTCGTTGCCAGGGGGTAATGCTTGTTGCCAGGGATTTCATGCTCTGGGTGTCATGCTTGTTGCCAGGGGTTTAATGCGCTGGGTGTTATGCTCGTTGCCAGAGGTTTCATGCGCTGGGTGTCAATCTCGTTGCCAGGGGGTAATGCTTGTTGCCAGGGATTTCATGCTCTGGGTGTCATGCTTGTTGCCAGAGGTTTCATGCGCTGGGTGTTATGCTCGTTGCCAGAGGTTTCATGCGCTGGGTGTCAAGCTCATTGCCAGGGGGTTATGCTTGTTGCCAGGAATTTCATGCACTGGGTGTCATGCTCGTTGCCAGAGGTTTCATGCGCTGGGTGTTATGCTCAATGACAGAGGTTTCATGCGCTGGGTGTCAAGCTAGGTAATGCATGTTGCCAGGGATTTCATGCACTGGGTGTCATGTTTGTTAGTTGTTGTTAGGGAGTAATGCTGCCCAACCTGCCCACCCACCGCGGGCAATGCTGCCCGATCCCCCCTTCCCGCTGCTGCTGAAGACTGTAGTGAGCCGCGGGCACCGCTGCCGCGCCAGGGTAGCAAAGTGGCAGGGCTGCAGGGTGCCGTGGCCAGCGCTATGCGCTCCCGCTGGTCCCAGCACTTCCTAGACGCTAGATGTCAAGTATGACCTCTAGCATGTCTCCTCCATGACTGCGGCCATTTTGGAAGGGACATTTAGCAGATTGACATGCGGACGGCTAGTCCGCATGTCAATCTTCTCTGAATCAGTGGCGGCGCCCCGAGAGCCCTGTGCCTCCAAGCCTCCACAGTGGCTGCGGAGGTGGGAGTTACGCCACTGGTTCAGCCCCAAAGTGCTGCTTCTGAAGGCTGTTATAATGATATGCGTAGGATTGATCAGATCAGGTATATGAGGCTGTCTGAAAATCCAAGGGCCTAATTCACTACCAATTGCAAATGTGATTGCACTCAGTGAGCCATTATCGGCAGACTGCGCATGCCGTGCACAAAGGCCAAAATGTGATCGCCTTGCGTATGCAGCCTAATTGTAAAGTGAACACACTTTGATTGACAGGAAGTAACATGGTGTTTGTGGGGAGTGGTTGGGAAAACGCAAGCACGTCATGGCCGTTTTTGGGGCGTGTATCTGACATAATCTGCGAACGCTGCTTTTGAAAAACATGGCACCCGTGTGACTGCATTCTCATTGATTTGAGCATGCCAGGGTCAGCCGCAAATGTCTATGGTGCTAATTTTTTTGCGTTTGCATTGCGAATCTGCTAACGCCTACGCAGATTTGTGAATGCATCTGTGGGCGTCTTTTATCCTCTCTGGCGGCTCTTCACATGCTATTTTTAGCAATAGCAGATTTGTGAACATCGCTATCTCAGCCTCAATAGTGATCCATAGTGAATCAGTCCCCAAGTCTGCTAGTGTATGGGCAACTTTAGGATGTTATGTTATGTTATAACAATGTTATAATCTAAAAAGAATACAATTCTTCATTTTTATTTTGTTTTTACGTAACGAACAGCAAGGAAGTTGGGAATGGAACAATGAACTGTGCTAAAATGGCTTTTACTAGCTGCAGCCAGAAATACAGTATATGTTTTAGTATGTTTATTTAATTTAAACAATTAAGTTCACGGACCAATGTTCTCTCACAAGTAAAGGTTCATTTAATATTTACCTGAAGTATAAAGTAACTTTTAAATCATGCACATATACACAGGGTTGAGTATGGGTGACCGGCTGTTGGGATACCACTGATCACCATACCGACGCTGGTAACCCGGTGTTTAGAATGAAAGGGACGAGCGCAATGAAGCCCCTTGCGGGGGCTTCGCTGCGCATGCCACAGGTTCTTTTCCCACTTCCATGCGTTGGAATAGTCCCTGTCAGTCGGCATGCCGACTGTCTGGCTTTCCACCGAGTGGGATTCTGGTGTCGGTATAGTGACTGGCAGTCCCCCAACTTCCGGTCACATAACCGCATCCCTATACTCATCCACGCACAGTGAACCATCTGCTGGTACAGTATATAATAGCCATTAAAGTGGTCAGTAACTCATTCAGTGACCTTAAAACAAGGCTAATGACAGGTACTGCATAGGGGTGTGGATCATAGGGTCGATAGTAACTAGGTCGACAGTCATTAGGTTGACCACTATTGGCTAGGTCTATTCTGTCTGTCTGCCTTAATGTGTAAAAAAGGGGACGCTGTCTGCCGTTATGTGTAAAAAGGGGACGCTGTCTGCCGTTATGTGTAAAAAGGGGACGCTGTCTGCCGTTATGTGTAAAAAGGGGACGCTGTCTGCCGTTATGTGTAAAAAGGGGACGCTGTCTGCCGTTATGTGTAAAAAAGGGGACGCTGTCCACCACTGATGAGCACTGTGTAAGAAACTGGTAATAAAGGTTTTATCTGCTACAATTAAATAGCTATTGTCTTTGTTGTCTTACAGATAAGACCTTCTCCTACCATTGCATGCTATAAATCCCTCCACACCCAGATGCAAAACACAGGATTTTTAGAGGTTTTCCAAATGTTTAAATTTAGAGCAAGTGTGTCCAACACATGAAGGGGGCAGACTTAGCCCGTTTTACAGTGAAGTGTATGGAATAATGCAGACATATACAAGACCAGTGATGACTGCAAGAATGAGCTGAATGTATACTTTCTTTTTCTGTATGTGGGCACCATTCCACAATCTGAGAACCCTAACCCTAAAGTACACTTACAGTAAAGTTCCAGTAGTAGGAAGCTGGAAGTCCTTGATAAACAGTATAAAGAACTTAAGAATTAGTACTGTGCAGATGGTTACTGGCCCTCATTCAGAGTTGATCGCACGGTAGCAGTTTTTTGCAGCCATGCGATCAGATAGTCGCCGCCTATGGGGGAGTGTATTTTAGCATAGCAAGTGTGCGATCGCTTGTGCAGGGGAGCTGTGCAAAAGTTTTTGTGCAGTTTCTGAGTAGCTCTGAACTTACTCAGCCACTGCGATCATTTCAGCCTGTCCGGTCCCGGAATTTACGTCTGACACCCGCCCTGCAAACGCCTGCGTTTTCCACGGCACTCCCAGAAAACGGTCAGTTGCCACCCAGAAACGCCTTCTTCCTGTCAATCTCCTTGCGATCACCGCTGCGATCGCGTTCTTCGTAAGGTCCCACGCTGCCCGGCGTTTCTGTCACCGGGAAGCGACGCGCCTGTGCCTTGCGGTCGCGGCGCATGCGCAGTTCAGACCCAATTGCAACGCTGTGACCAACTGCAGTGTGCGATCGGGTCGGAATGACCCCCGGTGTTCTATAAATAGTCTTGGTCTATCCCTGTAAAATCAACATGCTACTGTATATAACGACACTGGCCCTCATTCCGAGTTGTTCGCTCGTTGCCGATTTTCTCTATATTGCGATTAGTCGCTTACTGCGCATGCGCAATGTTCGCAGAGCGCATGCGCTTAGTTATTTTACTCAAAAGTTAGGTATTTTACTCACGGATTTACGAGGATTTTTCTTCGTTCTGGTGATCGGAGTGTGATTGACAGGAAGTGGGTGTTTCTGGGCGGAAACTGGCCGTTTTATGGGTGTGTGTGAAAAAACGCTGCCGTTTCTGGGAAAAACGCGGGAGTGGCTGGAGAAACGGGGGAGTGCCTGGGCGAACGCTGGGTGTGTTTGTGACGTCAAACCAGGAACGAAACTGACTGAACTGATCGCAGTGGCAGAGTAAGTCCCGAGCTACTCAGAAACTGCTAAGAAATTTCTATTCGCAATTTTGCAAATTTTTCGTTCGCAATTCTGCTAAGCTAAGATACACTCCCAGAGGGCGGCGGCTTAGCGTGTGCAATGCTGCTAAAAGCAGCTAGCGAGCGAACAACTCGGAATGAGGGCCACTATTCATTTCCGATCAGAGATACGAGCTCTTAAACAATGCGTGTGCCACAACTATTCCCATTTGAAAAGATCAAACAAGTCAACAAATGTTTAACAGAAAATGGGGGAGATTTATCAAAGCTTGGAGAGAGATAAAGTGGAGAGATAAAGTACCAACCAATCAGCTCATAACTGTCATTTTCATACACAGCCTGTAACATGACAGTTAGGAGCCTGTTGGTTGGTACTTAGGGGTCTATTCATGAAGCAGTGAAAAGAGTGGAGAAGTGTGCCAGTGGAGAAGTTGCCCATGGCAACCAATCAGCTGCTCTGTATGATTTTATAGTATGCAAATTATAAATGTTACTTCAATGCTGATTGGTTCTTCTCCACTGGCTCACTTCTCCACAGTTTTCACTGCTTCATGAATAGACCCTTTAATCTCTCTCCAGTTTATCTTTCTCAAACCTTTGATAAATCTGCCCCTATGTCTCTGAGTAGTAGGTAACTAATGTATACCTTTCCTGCTTACTGATCCTAACTAGGCCCAAACTCACTCTCTGGGTGGATCAGAAGCCTTACATGTATACAGCGATTTCAGTATCTCACTGGATTTTCCCATTTCAATCAATGGTGCTTTCCAAGCGTACAGTAATTCCTTTCCAGTCCCCATCTTAAGTAATTAGCGGCTACCATGATTACCTAACGCATGACTCATGCCTGGATGTGGCTGCAAGCAAACTATTCAACTTCCTCCGTGGATAAGGCTCTGAGGCAATTATACAGCTGTTTATCTGACTTTAGTTACCTACAAGTATTTCTACACCATATCCAGCCAATATGTTTATACTTACAACATCAAGGTTTTCTATATGGCTGCTAATTGCTGATGGATTGCTCTGTTAAATCAAATTTTATATTCATTTATTTTTTATTAAAGTAATTTATTACAATGTATTTCTTGTCATTCTGTTGGAACAATAACTATAATTTATATATTGAAGTAATACACAGGGGACGTTAAAGGTGACTAAACTTAATGGCTGCCCTGCTGCTGAACTGGGCTAAATACTTGCTATTTTAAAGAAGAGGAGGCTAGCCCATACTTCTTGGAATGAAATCACTGGACATAACTCAGTTTTGTTCCATCGATGACCAGGGACATAATGAGGGGTGTGTGACCTGGAGTTTTGAGGAAGGGTGCAGTTGCTGACCTGGCGGCAACTGTTTCCAGCCTCTGATATTGCTTATATGACTCCATGACTTGATGCTACCAATTGTATGCAATGCTCTGCAATGTTCGGCTAGGCACATCACATCGCAGTAGAATACAGAACCCCAACATCGCCTATTTCCTTGTGCAAGGGAAACCTGATGATGTTGGTGGTCACAAAAAGACAGCCTTCCGACTGTACTTTGAGGATATTGCCAGCAATTGAATAACCCCTGGATGTTTTCATTTGCCAATCTATACAAATTATTTCCATTATCCTGGAGACTACAAGCCACTTTTGGAAAGTCTCCATCTTTCTGACCTGTCCCTGCAACATGTAGCAAATACATTAACCGTCTTCCTACTAGTCGAAGTCAGGAACCGGTGGGAATTGAATCACACTGCAACATGTGACAAAGGAGGACATCTTCTTTAAGGCTTATATGGGGGTAATTCCAAGTTGATCGCAGCAGGAATTTTGTTAGCAGTTGGGCAAAACCATGGCCCTCATTCCGAGTTGTTTGCTCGTTAGTGGTTTTCGCAACGGAGCGATTTGTCACAAACTGCGCATGCGCAATGTTCGCAGTGCGTCTGCGCCAAGTAAATTTACCAAAAAGTTAGGTATTTTACTCACGGCTTAACGAAGAAATTTCTTTGTTCTGGTGATCGGAGTGTGATTGACAGGAAGTGGGTGTTTCTGGGCGGAAACTGGCAGTTTTATGGGTGTGTGCGAAAAAACGCTGACGTTTCTGGGAAAAACGCGGGAGTGGCTGGAGAAACAGGGGAGTGTCTGGGCGAACGCTGGGTGTGTTTGTGACGTCAAACCAGGAACGAAACTGACTGAACTGATCGCAGTGGCAGAGTAAGTCCCGAGCTACTCAGAAACTGCAAAGAAATTTCTATTCGCAATTATGCGAATCTTTCGTTCGCAATTCTGCAAAGCTAAGATTCACTCCCAGTAGGCGGCGGCTTAGCGTGTGCAAAGCTGCTAAAAGCAGCTAGCGAGCGAACAACTCGGAATGAGGGCCCATGTGCACTGCAGGGGAGGCAGATTTAACATGTGCAGAGAGAGTTATAGGCCCTACACACTGGCCGATTTTTTTGAAAGATATGAACGATCTCGTTCATAAATGAACGAGAACTCGTTCATATCTTTCAGTGTGGAGGCTCCAGTGATGAACGATGCGCGTCCCCGCGCTCGTTCATCGCTGGTCCCCCGTCGGCTGTACATGCAGGCCAATATGGATGATCTCGTCCATATTTGCCTGCACTTCAATGCAGCCGGGTGACGGGGGGAGTGAAGAAACTTCACTCCCCCCGTCACTGCCCCCCCGACGCCGGGTCGCTCGTCGGCCGTATCCGCCGTCAGGCAGCTCGGCGGCGGGTCGGCCAGTGTGTAGGGCCCTTTAGATTTGGGTGTGGTGTGTTCAATCTGCAATCTAATTTGCAGTGTAAAAAATAAGCTTTTAAACCTACCGGTAAATCTTTTTCTCCTAGTCCGTAGAGGATGCTGGGGACTCCGTAAGGACCATGGGGTATAGACGGGCTCCGCAGGAGACATGGGCACCTAAAAGAACTTTCTAGTATGGTATGCACTGGCTCCTCCCTCTATGCCCCTCCTCCAGACCTCAGTTAGAGAACCGTGCCCAGAGGAGATGGACAATACAAGGAAAGGATTTTGTTCATCTAAGGCAGGGGTGGGGAACCTCCGGCCCGCGGGCCGTATAAGGCCCGCGAAGCCGTTTGGTCCGGCCCACCCGCTCCTCTCAGTGAGACACGCTGCCGCTCAGTCCGGCGGCAGCGTGTCTCAGCTGTCACCACACGGAGGAGAGCGCGGCTATTGTCGGGCAGCGGCGTGTAGGACTTGAAACCAGCCGCCGGTTAGTGAGCCAATCAGAGCTCGCGGACCGGCAGCCAATCAGGAGCCGCGGCTGCCGGTCCGCGAGCTCTGATTGGCTCTCGAACCGGCGGCTGGTTTCAAGTCCTACACGCCGCCGCCCAACATAGCCGCGCTCTCCTCCGTGTCCCCGCCGAAAGGAACGGTAAGCAGCACGGTGGGGGGGGGGGCATTTGTATACCTGGCACTGTGGGGGCATCTGTATACCTGGCACTGTGGGGGCATCTGTATACCTGGCACTGTGAGGGGCATCTGTATACCTGGCACTGTGGGGGCATCTGTATACCTGGCACTGTGAGGGGCATCTGTATACCTGGCACTGTGGGGGCATCTGTATACCTGGCACTGTGAGGGGCATCTGTATACCTGGCACTGTGGGGACATCTGTATACCTGGCACTGTGGGGACATATGTATACCTGGCAATGTGAGGGGCATTTGTATACCTGGCACTGTGGAGACATCTGTATACCTGGCACTGTGAGGGGCATTTGTATACCTGGCACTGTGGGGGCATCTGTATACCTGGCACTGTGTGGGGCATCTGTATACCTGGCACTGTGGGGACATCTGTATACCTGGCACTGTGAGGGGCATTTGTATACCTGGCACTGTGAGGGGCATTTGTATACCTGGCACTGTGGGGACATCTGTATACCTGGCACTGTGAGGGGCATTTGTATACCTGGCACTGTGGGGGCATCTGTATACCTGGCACTGTGAGGGGCATTTGTATACCTGGCACTGTGGGGGCAATTGTGGATCTGGCACTGCACTATTGGGGGCATATGTGTATCACATCCCATTTTAACTGGCCACACCCATTTTTTTGCGCGCGCGGGGGCAGACTTGTATGGCCCCCGAAGGATTTTATAAATATCCAAATGGCCCTCGGTAGAAAAAGGTTCCCCACCCCTGATCTAAGGGCAAGATTCATACCAGCCCACACCAAGCATACCATATAACCTGGAATACACATAACCAGTTAACAGTATGAACAAAACAACAGTATCGGTCCAAGACCGATTCTAACTGTAACATAACCCTTATGTAAGCAATAACTATATACAAGTCTTGCAGATTTTCCGCACTAGGACGGGCGCCCAGCATCCTCTACGGACTAGGAGAAAAAGATTTACCGGTGGGTTTAAAATCTTATTTTCTCTTACGTCCTAGAGGATGCTGGGGACTCCGTAAGGACCATGGGGTTTATACCAAAGCTCCCAATCGGGCGGGAGAGTGCGGATGACTCTGCAGCACCGACTGCGCAAACGCTAGGTCCTCATCAGCCAGGGTATCAAACTTGTAGAATTTAGCAAAAGTGTTTGACCCCGACCAAGTTGCTGCTCGGCAAAGCTGTAATGCCGAGACGCCCCAGGCAGCCGCCCAAGAAGAGCCCACCTTCCTAGTGGAATGGGCCTTTACTGAATGCGGTAACGGCAATCCAGCCGTAACATAAGCCTGCTGAATCGTGTTACAGATCCAGCGAGCAATAGTCTGCTTCGAAGCAGGCGCGCCAATCTTGTTGGCAGCATACAGGACAAACAATGCATCTGTTTTCCTAATTCTAGCCGTCCTGGCTACATAAATTTTTAAGGCCCTGACTACATCCAGGGACATGGAATCCTCCAAGTCACTCGTAGCCACAGGCACCACTATAGGTTGGTTCATATGAAACGAAGACACCACCTTAGGTAAAAATTGAGGACGAGTCCTCAATTCCGCTCTATCCACATGAAAAATCAAGTAAGGGCTCTTGTAAGACAAGGCCGCCAATTCTGATACACGCCTCGCAGATGCCAAGGCTAACAACATGACCACCTTCCAGGTGAGAAATTTCAACTCCACCGTTTTAAGGGGTTCACACCAGTGTGATTTAAGGAACTGCAACACAACGTTCAGGTCCCATGGTGTCACTGGGGGCACAAAAGGAGGCTGGATGTGCAGTACTCCTTTTACAAACGTCTGGACTTCTGGGAGAGAAGCCAATTCCTTCTGAAAGAATATTGACAAGGCCGAAATCTGTACTTTAACAGAGCCTAACTTTAGGCCCATATCCACTCCTGTCTGTAGGAAGTGGAGAAAATGACCCAGGTGGAAATCTTCCGTAGGAGCATTCTTGGTTTCACACCAAGAGACATATTTCCGCCAGATACGGTGATAATGTTTTGCCGTCACCTCCTTCCTAGCCTTTATTAGAGTAGGTATGACCTCCTCCGGAATACCCTTCTCCGCTAGGATCCGGCGTTCAACCGCCATGCCGTCAAACGTAACCGCGGTAAGTCTTGGAACATGCAGGGCACCTGCTGTAACAGGTCTTCCCTTAGAGGAAGAGGCCAGGGCTCTTCCGTGAGCATCTCCTGAAGATCTGAGTACCAGGCCCTTCGAGGCCAGTCTGGAACAATGAGTATTGTCTGTACTCTTTTTCGTCTTATGATCCTCAACACTTTTGTGATGAGAGGAAGAGGAGGAAACACATAGACCGACTGGAACACCCATGGCGTTACCAGAGCGTCTACTGCTATTGCCTGAGGGTCCCGGGACCTGGCACAATACCTCCGAAGCTTCTTGTTGAGGCGTGACGCCATCATGTCTATTTGAGGAACTCCCCAGAGAGCCGTTATCTCTGCAAAGACTTCTTGCTGAAGTCCCCACTCTCCTGGATGGAGATCGTGTCTGCTGAGGAAGTCTGCTTCCCAGTTGTCCACTCCCGGAATTAAGACAGCTGACAGAGCGCTTACGTGATTTTCCACCCAGCGAAGAATCCTGGTGGCTTCCGCCATCGCGACTCTGCTTCTTGTCCCGCCTTGGCGGTTCACATGAGCTACTGCTGTGACATTGTCTGATTGAATCAGAACCGGTAGGTTGCGAAGAAGATTCTCCGCTTGTCGAAGACCGTTGTATATGGTCCTTAGCTCCAACACGTTGATGTGTAGACAGGACTACTGGTCTGACCACAGTCCCTGAAAATGTCTTCCTTGGGTGACTGCTCCCCATCCTCGGAGGCTCGCGTCCGTGGTTACCAGGATCCAGTCCTGAATGCCGAACCTGCGACCCTCTGGAGGTCCTGGACTTTTTCCAGCGGGAGGAAAACTTTCTTTTGTTCCGTGTCCAGTATCATGCCTAGGAACGCTAGTCGAGTTGTCGGAACCAACTGTGACTTTGGTAGATTGAGAATCCACCCATGTTGCTGAAGCACTCTCTGAGAAAGTGACACGTTCTCCAGTAATTGCTCTCTTGATCTCGCTTTTATCAGGAGATCGTCCAAGTATGGGATAATTGTGACTCCTTGCTTGCGCAGGATCACCATCATTTCCGCCATTAACTTGGTGAAAATCCTCGGGCCCGTGGACAGCCCAAACGGCAATGTCTGAAACTGATAATGACAATCCTGTACCGCGAATCTCAGGAACTCCTGATGAGAGGGATATATGGGGACATGAAGGTAAGCATCCTTTATGTCCAGTGACACCATAAAATCCCCCCCCTTCCAGGCAGGCTATCACCGCTCGGAGAGATTCCATCTTGAATTTGAATCTTTTCAGGTACAGGTTCAGGGATTTTAGGTTTAAAATGTGCCTGACCGAACCATCCGGCTTCGGAACCACAAATAGGCTTGAATAATACCCTTTTCCCTGTTGGCTCATGGGAACCCTGATAATCACTCGCTGTTGACATAGCATTTGAATTGCAGCTAGCACTACTTCCCGCTCTGGGGTAGAAGCTGGTAAGGCCGACTTGAAAAATTGGCGAGGGGGCACCTCTTCGAATTCCAGCTTGTAGCCCTGGGAGACTATTTCTATCACCCAAGGGTCCACGTCTGACTGAACCCAGACTTGGCTGAATAGTCGAAGGCGTGCCCCCACCTGTGCGGACTCCCGCAGGGGAGCCCCAGCGTCATGCGGTAGACTTAGCGGAAGCCGGGGAGGACTTCTGCTCTTGGGAACCAGCCGCAGAAGGTGTCCTCTTGCCTCTACCCTTACCTCTGGCGAGGAAAGAGGAGCCCTGACCTCTTCTGGATCTATGTGACCGAAAGGACTGCATCTGATATTGTGGGGGTTTCTTTTGCTGTTGGGGAACAAAAGGTAAAAAGGTCGACTTACCCGCGGTAGCTGTAGAAACCAGGTCCGCGAGGCCGTCCCCAAACAATACATCACCTTTGTAAGGTAAAACCTTAATATGCCTTTTTGAATCTGCATCCCCCGTCCATTGGCGGATCCATAAGGCTCTTCTTGCCGAAATAGCCATAGCATTGGCTCTTGAACCCAGTAATCCAATGTCTCTTTGAGCGTCCCTCATATATAAGACTGCGTCCTTAATATGAGCTAATGTTAACAAAATTGTATCCCTATCTAGGGTATCAAGGTCAGCTGACAGTGTATCTGTCCAAGCTGCTACTGCACTACATACTCATGCCGACGCAATTGCCGGTCTAAGCAAAGTACCAGTATGAGTGTAGATAGACTTTAATGTAGTCTCTTGCCTGCGGTCCGCAGGATCCTTGAGGGCCGCTGTGTCAGGGGACGGTAGCGCCACCTTCTTGGAAAGGCGTGTTAAGGCTTTGTCCACTGTGGGAGAGGATTCCCAACGTACCCTGTCCTGTGTAGGGAAAGGGTACGCCATAAGAACCCTTTTGGGAATCTGCAGCTTCTTATCTGGAGTTTCCCATGCTTTTTCACATAACTCATTAATTTCATGTGAAGGAGGAAAGTTTATAACCTGTTTCTTTCCCTTAAACATGTGTATCCTCGTGTCGGGTACCGAGAGCTCATCAGTGATATGTAAGACATCTTTTATTGCAATAATCATGCACTGAATACTTTTTGTCACCCTGGGGTGCAATTTTGCTTCATCATAGTCGACACTGGAATCAGAGTCCGTGTCGGTATCTGTGTCCCTTATTTGCTTTGTCCAGCCTTTTATGCAGTGAAGCTACATGGTCCTTACGGAGTCCCCAGCATCCTCTAGGACGTAAGAGAAATAAAGCAGCCAATATTTACCCTGCACAGAAATAAAATAACCCACCCAAATCTAACTCTTTCTGCACGTTATATCTGCCTCCCCTGCAGTGCACATGGTTTTGCCCAACTGCTAATAAAATTCCTGCAGCGATCAACTTGGAATTACCCCCTTTGTGCACTGCTTTAGTCCTAGTTCCATCAGTTAGACTCCTGACTTGCAAATGCTGCCTTAGGTGGCTAGAGGGGATGGAAGCTTGTCTGAATTACTCATTCACAAGGAAAGAATAGAAATTGAGTGAAAAATGTCTTATGGGCATATTTACTAAAGTGCATTTTTTTTTAAGTGGAGCTGTTGCCCATAGCAACCAATCAGATTCTAGCTTTTATCTTCTAGAAGGTGCTAGATAAATTACTTCTAAAAAAAACTGCACTTTAGTAAATATACCCCTTAGGGGGAGATGTACTAAGCAGTGAAAAGAGTGGAAAAGTGGGCCAGTGGAGAAGTTGCCCATGGCAACCAATCAATTGCTCTGTATAATTTTACAGTATGCAAATGATAAATGTTACTTCAATGCTGATTGGTTGCCATAGGCAACTTCTCCACTGGCTCACTTCTCCACTCTTTTCTCTGCTTAGTATATCTCCCCCTCATTCTGCATCACACTTCTACAATGCCACAAAAAAAAACAACGGTACACAGAGACCTGTTATAATATAGGGCCTAATTCAGATCTGATCGCAGCAGCAAATTTGTTAGCAAATCCATGTGCACTGCAGGTGGGGCAGATATACGACCCGGCGGCGGGGGAGGGGGGGGGGGTGGCATTGATGGGTGGTGTAAAGTTTCTTCACTCCCCCCCCCCGTCACCCGGCTCCATATACCTGCATGCCAATATGGACGAGATTGTCCATATTGGCCTGCAGGTGTGAACGAGCCAGCACCAACACACTGGTGTGCCTACACACTGAAAGACATGAACGGTATCTCGTTCATTAATGAACAAGATCGTTCATGTCTTTCAGTGAAATCTATAAGTGTGAAATCTATAAGGGCCCTTAACTCTCTCTGCACGTTATATCTGCTCCCTCCTGCAGTGCACATGGGGGGTAATTCCAAGTTGATCGCAGCAGGAATTTAGTTAGCAATTGGGCAAAACCATGTGCACTGCAGGGGAGGCAGATTTAACATGTGCAGAGAGAGTTAGATTTGGGTGGGGTGTGTTCAATCTGCAATCTAAATTGCAGTGTAAAAATTAAGCAGCCAGTATTTACCCTGCACAGAAACAAAATAACCCACCCAAATCTAACTCTCTCTGCACATGTTAAATCTGCCTCCCCTGCAGTGCACATGGTTTTGCCCAATTGCTAACTAAATTCCTGCTGCGATCAACTTGGAATTACCCCCATGGTTTTGCCCAACTGCTAACAAATTTGCTGCTGCAATCAGATCTGAATTAGGCCCCTAGTCCTTTCTCATGATTCAAGCAACAATCTAAGCTTTTCCTTGGCCATACAGGAGAGATTCTTCTGAGTATAACCCGTAAAAAATAATTGTAGATTTACTGTCAGGCCTAGGGAATGCAGGGCAGTAGTGTATTAAGGGGTACTATTGGAACCCCTTATGGGCCCTACACACTGACCGACATGACTGCACGATATGAACGATCTCGTTCATTAACGAACGAGATACCGTTCATATCGTGCAGTGTGGGGGCTCCAGCGATGAACGATGCGCGGCCCCGCGCTCGTTCATCGCTGCTCCCCTGTCTGCTGTACATGCAGGCCAATATGGACGATCTTGTCCATATTTGCCTGCACTTCAATGCAGCCGGGTGACGGGGGGAGTGAAGAAACTTCACTCCCCCCGTCACTGCCCCCCCGCCGCCGGGTCGCCCGTCGGGCAGCTCGGCGGCGGATCGGCCAGTGTGTAGGGCCTATAAGTTCCCCTTTAATGTAAAATGCCAGCCTGTGGAAATTTCAGCCTTAGCAGATAAAAAAAAGAAATCTACTAAGCACACTTGTCATTAGTCTGATATTAAGATGGGGATCCGGTCTGAAGATCGACACTGTCTAGGTCGACAATGTTTAGGTCGACCACTATAGGTCGACAGCCAGTAGGTCGACAGGGTTGGAAGGTCGACAGGGTTTCTAGGTCGACATGAGTTTTTCACATTTTTTTTAACTATTTCATACTTAACGATCCACGTGGACTACGATTGGAACGGTAATCTGTGCCGAGCGAAGCTGTAGCGGAGCGAGGCACCTTGCCTGAAGCATGGTGAGCAAAGCGAGCCATGCGAGGGGACACGGTGCACTAATTGGGATTCCCGGTCACTCTACGAAGAAAACAACACCCCCAAAAAAAAACTCTTGTTGACCTTTTGACCTGTCGACCTAGCACATGCCGACCTAGAACCCTGTCGACCTTCCAACCCTGTCGACCTATAGTGGTCGACCTAGACACTGTCGATTTGATGACCCACACCCATTAAGATGTGCTGCATTTTTGGCATGAACCGTATTGCTTTCACATAATAAAGTGAGTACTTTTGTTCTCCACTCTAGCTCCCTGATTTCAGTCAGTGATTTTGTTTACAGAATAAATATATCTTGATGAATACAAAATAAAGTTGAGGGTTATGTAAGCAGTGACACATAGCAGGGTGTGCATCTCAGGATTACAGGGTCGCCTGGATTTCTCATCAACAGCTAAATTACAACCTTTTCCATCATTCCTACTGCTGCTTCAATATTTCAATTTAATTACATAATTTTAAGCTGGTATTTCCATGTCTTACGTTCTGTAGGTTTGTTATATTTTCCAAAGTGCATTAAACTAGTTGATAAAACACCAGGTGTGATGCTGTATGCATTGGGGAAATGCATAAAACTTTCTAAAGAGTGAAAAATTGGACAAGTGGAAAAGTTGCCCATAGAAAATACTGAGATATTTAGCCGAGAGCATTAGCTATGTATTCTGCACCTCAATACAGCTCACTGTGGTTGTCTTTTGTTTATATATGTTATATATGTATCGGCACCAAGGAGAGATTTTTGAAGATCCCTATTGTGGACCTGTTTGA
Source organism: Pseudophryne corroboree (assembly GCF_028390025.1). Lineage (NCBI taxonomy): Eukaryota > Metazoa > Chordata > Amphibia > Anura > Myobatrachidae > Pseudophryne > Pseudophryne corroboree. Next base: position 165,102,173 of record NC_086445.1, read on the forward strand.
TATGTGGCTGTAACCAAAGCAATATACACCAATGTTTCTATTGAGTGTTGAAAGAAACCTTTATGTGTGCACATCCATTACTTATTTTGGGATACGGTCAGGATCCCTGCAGTCGAAATACTGACACTGGGATCCCGACACTGCTCGGAATGCCAGTGCCGGCATCCTGACAGCGATCACAATCCTGGCACCGGAATCCCAACCGCCGGGATCCCAAACGAGTGTTTACCAGGGCTGCGCTCAGGTAAGCCAAGGGAAGGGGGGGTAAGGTTTAGGCACCACCGGAGTGGATCAGGGTTAGGCTGCTGGGGGGTGGGGTTAGGTTTTGGCTGCAGAAAGGGAGGGTTTGGGTTAGAGGGACATTGGTGGCAGGTATGTATACTTACCTAGCCCCTGTCGGGATTCTAAGCATCTGGATGCCGCGGTCGGTCTTCTGACCCCCGGCATCCCGAACACTGGCATATCATACCCAACGCCTTATTTTAGGTGAGTGAATTGCTTGGAACCTTCACGTATCAGAGTCACATTTTTAGATTCTCATCATTGTGTTCCTTCTTTTTACATGGACTGGTGACAAGAGTGAGTAAAACACATATCCTAACAAAGGAGAATCATATTTAGAATTCCAGTATATAGTAGTGAAATTAAGTGTGTATGCACAAGATCGGTGCGCATAAACCTCACCAATCATTAGATCGGTCGGCGGGTCAGCCGGATGGCAGATCTGTTGGCTAAGAGTACCCAGCCTATACAAATAAAAAAGCTATGCTATTTTCAAATTGACGCATCCCAGAATGTAAAATTTGACCTGGCCACGTAGGGATAAACACTCAGTGAGCTTGATCTGGTAAAAATAATCTGAGTGACTAAATATTCTCCGTAAAGCGCTGCGTAATGTGGGCACTATATAAATAACTTAATCAATTTTCTCTAAGTTTATTTTGTTAAAACTGTAATTTAAGTCACAGACTTATGCAAAGTTGTTCCTCAATCAATAAACATATCTATGGTATATACTGTATGCCAAAAATCAGAACTTTCCAGTGCATATCTTTAGGTAAACAGAGCCAGTAAAATGCAAACTTAAATTCCTGGCAATGGATCCATGTTTTAAAACAATGCTGGAAGCACGTCTTGTAGAATCACTTAGTTAGAGCTGAAGTGCTGATGTAGAAGCTGCAGGTATTGTCATACACAGTCACATATTGTATGCTTGTTTGTATTCTGCAGGAATGGACTTTACTAATGCATTATTTTTCTAATACAAGAACCATCCCGGTTAATATGCAACAATATCTATCATATGTTTTCTAAATTGACAAGATGCATGTGTCACCAGAAACTAAAGTCACCGTTGTTGTCAGATGGGCAGCGCTGATTCCTAATTGTAAGATGTTCGTTTGGGAGCAATCTTGAATTTCACGGGATGGGCACATTTTACTGCACATAACATGCCATACACATGTATATTTGTGCCTCTGTTGTGGAGTCTCAGGTGCGGTGGGATACTGCCCCTCCACCAGCAATGATCCCTGCATTTAGCAAAATAGCGTGCTGCAATTAGTTGAACAACCAAGAGCTCTGTTGTTCGGTCAGGAGGTGCGTACAGGGTGAATTTAGGGGTTGGGATAAGCTAAGGGCAGTTGGGGAAAACATATCTCCCAGTAAAGGGACTTTCAGTGACAAAAGAGCCACGTCCTATGACCGCCAGAGGTGGAAATGCTGATAGTGATGCTGATGTGGCTTTTGTAAAGGTTGCGGGACAAGCCTAGGAGTTGTCTGAAGAAGTAGCTGCCCCAGACATGAAACGCCTCTTGGTGGTCCTTGTGACAGGGCATTTTGAAGTGTGTGGGGGGAGGGGAAGGGGGGCATTTCTCCCTTTGTAACACTTCTCCAGTGGCACATCAAGCAGGGTTACAGTACAGCAGCCTCCTCAGACCCTTATTAGCCCAGCACAGAGCAGTATGTACTGGGCTGGGAAGGTAATCTGCTGCCGCTGAGCAGCAACAGTCTCTACCCTCACCATGCCTGATGTGCCACTGCATTGCGCTGCTATATAGCGGCCAGCGGTACTGGGCAGGGGAGACGTGTTACAGGGGGAAGTGTGTGTGTGTGGGAGGATCGCCCTGATTGCCCCTTCCTTGGATCCGCTCATGACTTGCGAACGCTTGAATTGTGCTTTGCCAGGAGTTCCTGCTCTGGGAATGCTTACCACGCAGACACATACATAATGATCTCAAGTCTATTCAGCACATGGATCAATAAACCATTGTAAAGATTCGCCACAAGTGTACAAACACTTATTAAGGCCATTTACATGAAATAACAGTCAGAGCAGAAAGGTTTAGACATGCTCAGCCTCACAGGTCACAATTATTCTCAGTAATACAGTGCGAAGTTTCATTTCCACTCACAGCTTGTTTTTTATAACATTCTTTTTATTACAGATCATCCTTTCCCAATAAAAAGTTAAAGAGCAGCTTTCAGATGCATTATTGCCATTGAGTCAAATGATAGCTCATTGTGCATAGAACATCATACTCTATTGCATAGTGTGCATATAGGCCGTTCTTCTGTCTTGGTTAATTATATATTGCTTATTTAATCTGTTCATGTGTGAACAGTCCCGTGCCTGTGATTTGTTACTGATACTTATTGCATGCTGTATAACGTCAATGTATCCTTCACTTGCTTCAATAAAAAAATTAATTGTTGTAAGAAAAGATGTCCAGTGGGTAATTCAACCCAAAAACTGAATATTCAATAAATTAAATAAGGGCAGCGTCTAAAGCTCCAGAACCAACATTTTAATATCTTAACCATGAGGACAAAAATGCAACATTTAAATGAGGATTAAGTGGATGGCAATCTCCTATATAATAGCCCAGATCTGTGACTTTGTGACTCATTTGCTAACGCTGGGCGGAGTCACAACACTGGGCGGAGTTAGTCAAATGAGTCACAGATCTGGGCAAATCTATAGGAGACTCTCCTATATAATAGCCCAGATCTGTGACTTTGTGATTCATTTGCTAACGCTGGGCGGAGTCACAACATTGGGCGGAGTTAGTCAAATGAGTCACAGATCTGGGCAAATCTATAGGAGACTAGGAGCAGAAGCAGATAGTATGGGCATGGCACAGGCAGGGGTGCATACCTCCCAGCTTTCTTCAGGCAGACAGGGGTGCATACCTCCCAGCTTTCTGCAGGCAGAAGGAGGGACACACGTGCGGTAAAAAGGGGGCGTGGCTTCACGGGAGGGCCCCCGTTTTTCGTCAGTGAGGGGGCATGCCCAGCGCTCTGTGAGCTGCTGGCATGCCTCCAGGGGCGGATTATGAGTCCGGGGGGCCCAGGGCACTTAAGACAGGGGAGCCCTATCTCATTGCTGTGCCTGCTGTAGGGTTGGGGCGTGGCCTAATCGCGTCCGCGTGGCCACGCCCCCTTATGAAAATTCTGGGATTTTTTTTTATATGGAATTTTGGCCCCTCAGCTAGGGCTAAATCCAGAGGAGGTGGTCGCTCCCCCCTACACACCCGCACAGGCAGAAGAAAGCAGGGAGACTGCTGCCTCCTTGCAACACCACAGACCTGCCAACATGCAGCAGCGTGTGCTGACTGTAGCACAATGCTGCCGCTGTTGCTGGCAGGATGGGGGAGCTTCTGAGCTGGGACATAGCTACTCCAGCCAGGGGGCCCCCTAAAACTGTGGGGCCCACGGTACGTACCCCCTGCCCCCCCCCCCTTAATCCGGCTCTGCTGCCGGAACCCCGGGACAGTTGGGAGGTATGGGGGTGTGTGAGGGGGTATGCCGTACAGACAGACGGGCACCGGCTCACTGTGTGCTTGACCCCCACATCAGCATACTCAGCAGGGGCTCTCTGACATGGAGGAGCGTCACTTTCTAGCACACTCCACGCTTCTTAGCTGCAGTTTTGTGGGGCACCTGCCGCTGTGCAGGTTCCGTACTGCCTCTGTTATCTCCAGCCCCGGCAACCCCACCACTAGCTGCAGCGCTGCCGCCCACAGTGAGGTGCGCCCAGCTCCTTCACACACTTTAGCCAGCGGATAGCGCTGCAGAAGTCCGAGCTGCTTGCAGGCTCCGACCCCCTCCTCTCTCCAGCCGCAGCGTCTCCTGGGAGCTAACCAGTCACTCCCAGTCTCTCCTTACCACAGTGCCCAGCAGCCGCAAGGTCCGCGCCGCATGCATGCTATGACCCCCTCCTCCCTCCAGTCGCAGCGTCTCCTGGGGGCTAACCAGTCACTCCCAGTCTCCCCTTACCACAGTGCCCGGCAGCTACGCGAGGTCTGCGGTGTGTGACTGAGGAGGGGGGGAGGGATGCTGATGGGCAGAGGAAGCAGGACTCCAGCCTGAGAGAGTCAGCCATGTCAAGTCTCCACCAGCAGCAGATCCCAACAGGTTGGAGTGGAACAGCAGCAGCCAGCAGCAGTGACTCCGGTAAGACACATTTGTCTGTCACCACTGTTTTTTCCCTAATACCAATCTCTCCCGTGCCCTGTGTTCTGTCATGTCCCCGTCACCCCTGGCCTTACCCTGTCACCCTTATCCTGGCCCTTTCACCCTTATGCTGGCCCTGTTACCCCTATCCTGGCCCTGTCACCCCTGTGCTTGCCCTGTCAACCCTATACTGGCCCTGTCACCCCTGTCCTGGTCCTGCCGCCCCTACCCTGGCCCTGTCATTTCTGTCCTGGCCCCGTCACCCCTGTCCTGGCCCCGTCACCCCTGTCCTGACACTGTCACCCCTGTCCTGGCCCCGTCACCCCTGTTCTGACCCTGTCACTCCTGTCCTGGCCCTGTTACTGCATGCCTTCCAACTACCTTTTTGGCAGGTACAGTACCCGCAGCGCCTCCAGACTCCTCCTCAATGCACCACACCTCCGCACCTTCCCCTCCACCACATGCGACACTCCACCCCTCCCCCACACGCTGTGCCTCCAGACCTCCTACACCACCCGTGGCTCCCACTCCTATGCCCCTCCACCACCCACAGCACCTCCAGACCCCTCCACCATCCACCCCCATATATGTCTCCCCCCACACCTGCCCCCTCCACCCGCAGCATCTGCAGTCCCCCCCTCAACCACCCCTCCCCCACCCATGGCACCCCCGCACCTGCCGCGCCTCTGGACCCCCTTCCCCATCCACCGCACCACCCGTACCTTCCCCTTCCCTACCCACGGCGCCTCCGGACCCCCTACCCCACCCCCGGCACCCCCGCCCCTTCCCATCCCACAGCACCTACGGAACCCTTCACCCATCCGCAACATCCCCGCACCTGCCCCTCTCCCACCCGTGGCACCCCTGCCACTCCCCCACCTACAGTGCCTCCGGACCCATCCCCCATCTGCAGCCCCCACTCCTCTGCCCCTTCCTCACCTGCAGCACCTCCCGACCCTTCCCCATCCGCCCCCCCCCGCTTCCGCCCCCCCCTCCACCCGCAGCATCTACAGACCCCCTCCACCATCCGCAGTCCCCCCCGCACCCGCTACATTCTGTACATCGTGCCCTGCAGGTGCTGTTCACGCCGTCGCAAGGGGCTGCGCCTCCTTCACCATCGCACGCCCTTTCATTGTGCAATATTTAACCACTAACAAAGGAATGCAGGTAATACTCCATATAATGCAAATATTGAACCCCAGAAAGGCATGCAAGGGTTAAGGGGGCGTAGCCCCTTGCGACGGTGTGAAGAGCGCACGTAGGGCGCGATGAAGCACCTAGTATAAAATAAGAAGCTATTGTAAAGTATCAGTTATTCCAGCTGTGCTATACACTCACCTATATGTAAATCCAACAGTATGTAGAGCAGTGGGGGCCCAAAGACAATATACTGGCTTGGGCCCCCCTTTTGTTTCTCAAAAAAACAAAACATATGTACTTTCAGTTGGGAACCCCCATCCCTCCTTCTCCCACCTGCTCTATCTTCTCCCAACCCCCTTATTATTATATGACATATCATTTGTCTTGTATTGGAATTTTGAAAAATGCTAAACAAATTAATAATAAAAAGCAAAATATATACATAGGTTAGGGCAGAGGTTCCCACACTCGGTCCGCAAGTAACCCTAACGGTCCAGGTTTTAAGTGTATCCATCCATGCTTGGCCACAGGTGACCTAAATAGTACCTCAGTCAATTTGATTTAACCATTTGTGGACTGAGTTTGGGAACCACTGGGTTAGAGTGATCTGGACCCATCAGTTCCCCTTGGACCCTAGCTAGGCAGGAGTCTAGGGGCCTAATTCAAGGTTGATTGCAAAAGCAAACTCTTTCTCTAATGGGCAAAACCATTAGCACTGCTTGGGGGGTGGGGTGGGGGGCAGATATAACATGTGCAGATAGAGTTAGATTTGGGTGGGTTATATTGTTTCTGTGCAGGGTAAATACTGGCTGCTTTATTTTTACACTGCAATTTAGATTTCAGTTTGAACACACCTCACCCAAATCTAACTCTCTCTGCACATGTTATATCTGACCCACCTGCAGTGCACATGGTTTTGCCCATTAGTGAAAGATTTTGCTTTTACGGTCAACCTTGAATTATGCCCTAGGTTGCATAATGGATGATAGAGCTATAATGTATAGCAGTTCTTAACTCTAACTCTCAAGTACCCCCAACAGGTCATGTTTTGTGGATTTCTTGAATCATGCACAGGAGAGTTCATCTATTTTGCTAGGTCAGTACTTTTCTCACCTGTTTCAACAGATAGATGCTGTTTCAACAACAGATGACAATCCTCAAAACATGACCTGTTGGGGGTACTTGAAGATTCCACTAATATATAGAAGATAGCTTTACCCTCCAAACATGTGGTGGTTTATTTCCCGATCCCCAGGTTTGTCTTAAATTCATATTCCCAAATCAATATTAAGATGTTTGGCAAATTATTATTGACTTATATGCTGCTTCTCTGTAGAAGAATAAGCATTTATTAAAGTTGTTTATGACCTATTTTTGTATTTGTTATTAAAGGGAACATGCATCAGAACAGTCACTTCACCAGTCAAATTCACTATAATAAAAACGTATAAGCAGCCAGAACTGCTGATATGTTTTAACATTGTTAAGACAATGTTGCAGCTCTCTATGTAGCAGTATAACCTCCTGGCCAATTTAAATATTCAGAAAAATGCCTGCAAATTAGATAGTATTGATGTAAATTAAAAAATCCCCAAATAAGACATCTCATCTATGTACAAACTTGTCAGCTATTTCTGGTATCATATTTAAGCTAGGTACAGAATATAAGTTATATATCATACGATATATAGTTCTGACACGGGTTGGAACAATATCGCACACATCGTATAGTGTGTACCGTCAATCTGTCGTACATGGTGGTTGCTCATTTAATTGTCCCACTGAATGTGCTACATGTCCAATGGACGACTTCATAGTCAACGCAGGTGTAGTTACATGCAGCATGTATCGATGCACTGTGTTGTCGGACAGTGGATTGTTTAGTGTGTACAGTGAATGTGATGCATTGTTACATCGCATTGTCATGATGCTGGGTAGCACCATCTCATGGTTTGTACTAAGGTTTAGTCAAGTAATGCACAAGCTCTTCAGTAAATCTACATTTAGTGGTGGATAACTGATGCAAGCACAAAATTGGAAGCCTAACGATGTATACCTATTACAACACTATTACCCCTTTCACACCGCAATGCTGGGTCTCACCCAGGAATTGGAAATGTGTCCCTCCCAGGTGGGACCCGACATTGGACCCTTTCACACTGCCCTCCCGACACGGCAATATGCCGGTTCGGGTTGATATCTCGGGTGGGGGTGGAGCCAGCATCAGGGACAGGGGTGGAGGCGGAGCTGGGAGATGACATTATCTCCGTGCTGCCTCTCCCTATGCAGAGAACGGGTCCTGAGTCGCATAGACACGGCAATTCGTAACACTGCACCTGACCCAGTATTTAACCCGGGAATAACACTGCTTTATTCCCAGGTTAAATTACTGGGTCAGGTGACCCGGTAATTCGACCATGGCCCCTTTCACACCACACAGTGACCTGTGTCGATCCAGCAATATACCGGGTTGATACGGGTTATTTTTGCGGTGTGAAGGGGGTATATCATGGTCCCAATGTGATGTCTCAGGAACTGTCAGTAAGTGAAAGACTTTGATCAGTGAGTTGCCACACTAAAGGCATCATGCCACCCCATTGAAATGTAAAACATTTTGTCAGTGAGTTAACAATACATGGCCATATTGCCCACTTTAAAATACACATTTGCTTGAAAAAAAATCACAATGCAAAAAAATCTTTTCGCATGTTCCGGTGAACTGGTTTAAAGTAATCTACTAGAACAAAGGAAAACACATCTACAGTATGTATGGTATAGGATCACTCACACATTGTTCTGCTGGGTGCTGGTGACCAGAGTCATCAAACACTCATTTGCTTTGCAAAGCAACATAAAAACAAACAAATGACGATGAAGTCTAAAAAAAATTCATTTTTTTCCCCATAAACTCTACATTCTTAGGACTACTCCATCCCAAACTTAAAGCAGTATTATATTGATTGTAGTCTTGGCTGGAGTTTGATGAGATAATCAAATATCCTTTGGAAAAAAAAAGTTATGATTTATGAGTTACTCTAAAGAGAATGAAGTTAGAAGTGATAAAAAAAAGTTGAGGGCAGGAGTAAAATAAATCCCATAGCAGGAGAAGCTGCACTAGCAGCACGAACGTGTCAGATGGCCGAGCGTTGTATGATTCGTTTCAGGTAATGTAGATCTGTTGATCTTTGACTACTACGTTAACATACATATTTGCTATTTGTTTTCAGCCATTCCATGTCATAATAACACTAGGTCATACAAGAAGCACAAGTTAAATAGGGATGAGGTCAGCATCCCAGCGCTGTGGATGCCGGAGGTCAAGTGACCGATACAGGAATTCCGACACCACTCGGAATCCCGGCGCTGAAACCCCAACCGACTGCATCCCAAAGGTTAGCATTGGGATGAGGGTCTGGGATAGGTCGCGGGGAAAGTGGGGGGGTTTAGGGTTCGGCAATACAGGGGGGATTATCAGTAGCCACATCCGCCCCTGAGTTTTAGCCCTAGCCGCCACCCCCTGTGATTAGCCCGAGCCACCCCCCCACTATCTTAGCCCTAGCCACCACCCCCAGGTAAGTTAGGGTAGGGGGCAGGGCAGCGGTAAATTAATTACCATGCCACCTGTCGGCATTCTAAAAGTCAGATGCCGCAGCTGGTCATGTAACCGCCGGCATCCCAACTGTCAGTGTATTGTACCACACCCGTTACCTGCAGCGAGTGCTGATACACTGCTCTTTCTGTAGATTTAAGTCTCAGCACCTTCATGACATCATCCTAATCTGAGCTATCAATGGCACAAGCAGAAAATACTGATCAAAACTCCATCCTATCTTTCTTCAATACATGGCTACTTTTATAAAGATCATTAACATTTCATTATAAAGTGATGAATGTATTCTATAGAACTGAGCAGATGGGAAAATTACACATAGAAAATTATGCTGTCCGATTTGGCACAAACGGCATAGGACCCTGTGAGATACTGAGACCCATGTAACCAAAACGTCATAAAATCCACTCTGCACTTCCTTTTGTTTGGCAAAGTAACCTATCCCCTTATCCAGATTGTTTAGCTGCATTAGACTTGGGATTCCATGTCATAATAACACTAGGTCATACAAGAAGCACAAGTTAAATAGGGATGAGGTCAGCATCCCAGCGCTGTGGATGCCGGAGGTCAAGTGACCGATACAGGAATTCCGACACCACTCGGAATCCCGGCGCTGAAACCCCAACCGACTGCATCCCAAAGGTTAGCATTGGGATGAGGGTCTGGGATAGGTCGCGGGGAAAGTGGGGGGGTTTAGGGTTCGGCAATACAGGGGGGATTATCAGTAGCCACATCCGCCCCTGAGTTTTAGCCCTAGCCGCCACCCCCTGTGATTAGCCCGAGCCACCCCCCCCACTATCTTAGCCCTAGCCACCACCCCCAGGTAAGTTAGGGTAGGGGGCAGGGCAGCGGTAAATTAATTACCATGCCACCTGTCGGCATTCTAAAAGTCAGATGCCGCAGCTGGTCATGTAACCGCCGGCATCCCAACTGTCAGTGTATTGTACCACACCCGTTACCTGCAGCGAGCGCTGATACACTGCTCTTTCTGTAGATTTAAGTCTCAGCACCTTCATGACATCATCCTAATCTGAGCTATCAATGGCACAAGCAGAAAATACTGATCAAAACTCCATCCTATCTTTCTTCAATACATGGCTACTTTTATAAAGATCATTAACATTTCATTATAAAGTGATGAATGTATTCTATAGAACTGAGCAGATGGGAAAATTACACATAGAAAATTATGCTGTCCGATTATGCACAAACGGCATAGGACCCTGTGAGATACTGAGACCCATGTAACCAAAACGTCATAAAATCCACTCTGCACTTCCTTTTGTTTGGCAAAGTAACCTATCCCCTTATCCAGATTGTTTAGCTGCATTAGACTTGGGATTTATAAGCAAAGCAAGTTAACCCTTCGACTGCCGCTTTAGACTGTGCCAATATTGCAGAAAAAAATTGTCTTTTTACTGCACCCAAGCTAGAGCTTTAGGGTCCTGTGGCCGGAGACCCCCATCCCACATGATAAACTTGTAATGCTAGGCACCGTATACTGTAAATGTACAGAGGTTAATGTGATTTAACATGTCATATGTAGAGCTCTATCCACAGTTGTAGGATTTCATGATTAAATGTATTTATATTTAAGATGTGTGTGTATGTATTTTAGAGGTAAAAAATGCACTTGGGTATTGACATTTGGAAACAGTTCATGGGACATTCTCGCATTGCAAATAATATGGTAATTGACCTAGCTCCAGCAAGTTCTTTGTGAGTGAGAGTTATTCTCTGACTGAGAGATCTGCTGTAATCCTCTTGTATGCTGTACCCTATGAGCAATGCATGTAAAGAGGAAGGGTCTTTTTTCAGACAATTCTGCACAATCTTGCCTTCAAGACGATTGCCTTTCATCTTGCGACAAACAGGATTGTGACATAATCAGTCCAGTTCTCCGCCTGTTCTGTGATGAGCACAGAGTCTACAAGCTACGCCCTCTGCCAGCTACAGATGTAGGGCCTGGTCATTGGTCAGTGACCAGTCGAGAACCAACTGACACCATCCACGAGGTGTGGCAGCAGCATACCTATGCATACACAGCAGCAAGCGGTTTCAGGTGCAGATGGTATGAGCCTGAGCAGAAACACAGGTCCAGGTGCCAGTGGGAGGTGCCTGGTGGTGGCAACAAAATACTCACCTACTGCGCAGTGGGTGGAGTTAGTAACAGACAGTTACTGATGGTAAGAGGGAATCTCCTATTGGCCGTGATACCCAAAACCAATTTGTGATCACTTGGCAAAGGTAGTAAGATCGCATCTGGTCAAAGGACCTATTTATGAAAGTAATTCTGGCCTTAAAACATGCAGTGTGCAGCAACAAAGAATTCTAATTTTTGGGGTAATACCAAATGTTCATAAATCGGCCCCTTGTTCTGATACCATACAGTACAGTAGGTTTTTGTTTATAGAGGGAAACAGACAAAATAATTAATGATAAACAATATACTTTCACTGGATTCTTGTCTTAACTAACACTGACACTATTAATTCAACCCACATGGCGTGTAACATTTATACAGACACACTGTATTAGAGGATAGATATCCATTTGTAGGTCGTCATATGAAAGTGTATATGTGATTTTTTCTTTGTGCCTGTTCTTTAATACTTCAAAATAAACACTTTATCTCTGTTTGTAAGGAAACTGTTTATTTGTATTGTACCTCAATTACAATAGCTTAATAAACACGCTGGATAAACTATTATAAATACATTCACTTTATATCAACCCACTCACATCTACCAGTATAATTTGCATTGAATTTTAACAGTACAGAACTGGTGATTCACAGCAACACAATTTTCAGGGGGGGGGGAAATCTAGCAACCCCTATATCACCCAGTGGCACACACTACGTCACAAAAATGTGACTCATATGTAGGGTGTAATGGAATCTGGATATATGTGTAGGAAAAGATGTCACTTACGCAGGGATTTTGTAACAGTGTGTTCTGGGTGTCGTATTAATGAGGGATTGGGGGCTATGTACGAATATTAAATTAATCACAGACACAATGCATGTCAGCCTCACTCCAGTAGTAACAAAGGCACACAATCTAGTGCATAATTGGCAACTCTGAGGACCCCCCCTTTCTGAGAGCTCCTGAAAAGGTAGGTCCTGGGGGCTACTTCACTGTAGACCTGGACAGAATGTGGGAGAGCTACCCAAATTAACACGGAGAGTAGGCTAGCATTAACCAGGACATATTCCTGACAATTTCAGAGTACTCATTGTAGGGCCCTCTATGGCCAAATCACATAGCCACTCTCTGGTTCTTAGAACTCGCTTGCATAGGAAGCATTGTAAGTCATCCTGGCATGAAGGAGACAGGCACTTTACACTGCACTGTCTATTTTCAAATGCTCAACAATATTTAAATGGTTGTAACGTTTGAAAAGTTTAAAGAATATCTGAAACAGTTACATTTGCTCAAGCTTACGTTACTACATTGAAAAGTATTAGCAAAAGTTTTTGCCGTTAATGGAGAACTGAAGCACTTTTATTTGTGCTTTTCAAACAGGGAAAAAAGATATAAAACTGCTGTAAAATGCAGTTATTAAACTCGAACAGTGAATAAAAAAGCTTGAACCTTGATTACAAAATAACAATCAAATTGATCCGACCCAGAAATCACAACTATACCATGAAAACGTTAAACCAGCCAAACTGGATCGAACTTTGAACTAGAGCAAATAATTCTTCAAGCTCCTCTAAACCGTTATTAATGCAGAATAGTGTAATTTTAACTTAAAATGTAATTAACTTATATAACCATAACAAATGAATGTGCAGTACGATTCCAATACTTGACTCTAAACTGGCGATGGCTGCTTTATTTATTTTAACTCCAACGTGATTCTTTCCTTTTAGCAAGTACTACCCAAGTATACTCATGGGGGGGTCATTACGACCTGATCGCACGCTAGGATTTTTCGCTGCGCTGCGATCAAGTCACAACTGCACATGCATATGCACTGCAATGCGCATCGTACAGGTACAAAGTGGATCGTTGCTGAGCGATGGATTTAAAGAAGAATCCATTTGCACAGCCGGTCGCAAGGAGACTGACAGAAAGTAGGTGGCTGCTAACTGACAGTTTTCTGGGAGTGTTTGGAAAAACACAGGCGTATCCAGGCATTTGCAGGGCGAGTGTCTGACATCAATTCCGGACAAGAACAAGCTGAAGTGATCGCAGCGGCTGAGTAAGTTCTGAGCTACTCAGAAACTGCACAAAACTTTTTTGTACCGCTCTGCTGCACATGCGTTCGCACACTTGCAAAGCAAACATACACTCCCCTATAGGCGGCGACTATCTGTGCGCAGCGCTGCAAAAAAATAGCTAGCGAGCGATCAACTCGGATTGACCCCCTTGGTCTTTTCCTGCCATACTAGCCTGCACACACTGTCAGCACTGTTCCTGCCTTTATGTCTGTGCCCTTCACAGACCTAATAAAGAAAAAAGTCAATCTTGCTAATGAATATCGTTATTTTTCCAACACTATGATGCACATGACAGAACACAAAAAAAGAAAATAAGTAGAGCAAAAATATTATAGCAGACCATGCATGCTAGACAAAGGGGATCCAAACTGCTGAGCTAGCAGATCAACTCTGTGCGTCTTATAACTTGGGAAACACTGGGAATCTCACATCTCTTTTCTTCAGCACGCTTTGCTCACAAGTTGTAAAGTATCTACTAAGAAAGCAATAAAAAATGTAATAAGAAGCCAGAGTACAGAGATTGTATTTACAGTGTTTATAGTCTAGCAAAGGCACAAAGGGGTATTTTTTTTAAAGCCGTGTACAAATAAAAGTCATCCTTCTCAGTGGCCATCAGGTATTTAATATAAATAATCACTTTGGGGATCGCAAACAAAATCATCTATGGAGACTGCAGGAAAACAAACTAAATGGTAATAAAAACCCATAAAAACTTTAAATATATATTTTCCAAACCAGACGTTCATCAAGTTTATATTCTCTGTTTGGTTGAGTGCATCGTTAATCTAGAACACAAGTCTCTTTAAGAACAGGAAAGTGTGAAAAAGAGGACAAGTAGACAGAAACATGGAACACTGTTGGTGACAATCTGAGAATGAAGAGATCTTGTTCATTAGTGTGTTTACAGTCACTAAGAAGAGCTGTCTGTCACTCCCAGCAACTGAAGACCTCTCCCACATCCCCGGAGACATCATGTGGAGTGATTTGTGCCTGCTCTGTGTTGACAACCACAAGGCTTTTACAAACTTTAAAAGCTAACGTGTGGTTCTAATGTTAATGTGGCTCATCAAGGGTTTGATTACTGCCCTACAATTGTGCGCTTTCGATAATCCAATAGTATCCTAACTCCTGCTACACCCCTCCAAAAAAAATAAAAAAAATGGTAGTGACAACATTAAATGACATTAACTTTTTTTATTTTCAGGTCATGAAATACAATACATGCATTAAAGCAATAAGTGGCATTAGGTGGATAATGTCACACTGTCTGTGATTCTCTCGACAGGTTCTGAATGTAGGGGAAAATCACGATCCAACCCGAATTTTTACAACTGCACGGCGGGCGCATGCACAGCGCCCGTCCTGTGCATGCGCCCCGCACTTTCTGCGGGGAGGGGGGGGGGCACAGAAAATGCGATTGCCTCTGCCTGTCAATCAGGCAGAGGCGGTTGTGGGGCGGGGCGGGCAACGCTCCGTTTCCAGGGATAAGACGGAGCGTTGCGGGGGCGGTACAGCGCGAACGGGGGCGGAGGAAGCCAAACGGGGGCACGTTACGTCACACAGCTGCCGCGATCAAGAACATGGCGGCGGGACTCCTGCGGGTGCAGCTAAGCTGTGCCGGTAGGAGCCATCCTTGGTTTCTGCTAACAAGCAGACATTGCGATGCGTTCGCAATTTCTGCTTGTTCAACGTGGGGAGGCTTCGGTCCGCATACTGGACCAAAACAAAAAACTGCAACAAACGAGCGCCTAATCATCAAAATAAAAAGTGAAAACCAATACGTGTTTCATAGAATTAAATAATCACAATTTTATGTTCCTGATAGTCTGCGCTTGCCGGAATACTATGTGTAGTACCCAGTGATGGGCGGCCCCCAGCATGCACTCCAAAGGATTGCAAATTATGCTAATTAATTAATTAGCAGAATTTGCAATCCTTACTGAAGTAGGCCCTAATTACTCTCTAACACAGAGGTTCCCAAACTGTGTGCCGTGGCTCCCTGGGGTGCCTCGGGACACTTGCAGGGGTGCCCTGGGTTGGTGGTCATGGTCAATATAATAGGCAAAACCAGTGCTGGTGGCTGCCAGTAATAAACTATGTGGACAAACAGAAGCGAATCTTGTCCCTCACCACACAACTGACCCTAAGGATGACATATAAACGCGATCTACTTAATGTAATATTTCTTTCTAAATTTCTCAATAAGACATTTTAGGCCTAGGGGTGCCGTGAACAAAATTCTGATATTCTAGGGCGCCGTGATTCAAAAAAGTTTGGAATCCACTGCGTCTAACAAAATAGCAGTACAAGACTGGACTGGGGAACTCTTGCCAAATGACCTGTCAGTTAGGTACTGACATACAGTACTGTGGAGCCGACCAATATTATAACATAATAGTGCACAGAAAACTCTTCCAAATTAGTGCAATTTAGACCACACCCAAATATGAGCCACACCCTGAACCAACTAAAAAAGACTTCCTAATAGTTGTTTTCCACCCCATATTGTGAAACCCCTCACCCTTCAGCTGTGAAAAATAAGAATTTACTTACCGATAATTCTATTTCTCATAGTCCGTAGTGGATGCTGGGACTCCGTCAGGACCATGGGGGATAGCGGGCTCCGCAGGAGACAGGGCACATCTAAAAAAGCTTTTAGGTCACATGGTGCGTACTGGCTCCTCCCCCTATGACCCTCCTCCAAGCCTCAGTTAGGTACTGTGCCCGGACGAGCGTACACAATAAGGAAGGATCTTGAATCCCGGGTAAGACTCATACCAGCCACACCAATCACACCGTACAACTTGTGATCTGAACCCAGTTAACAGTATGATAACACAAACGAAGTAGCCTCTGAACAGATGGCTCACAACAACAGTAATAACCCGATTTTTGTAACAATAACTATGTACAAGCATTGCAGACAATCCGCACTTGGGATGGGCGCCCAGCATCCACTACGGACTATGAGAAATAGAATTATCGGTAAGTAAATTCTTATTTTCTCTAACGTCCTAGTGGATGCTGGGACTCCGTCAGGACCATGGGGATTATACCAAAGCTCCCAAACGGGCGGGAGAGTGCGGATGACTCTGCAGCACCGAATGAGAGAACTCCAGGTCCTCTTTAGCCAGAGTATCAAATTTGTAAAATTTTACAAACGTGTTCTCCCCTGACCACGTAGCTGCTCGGCAAAGTTGTAATGCCGAGACTCCTCGGGCAGCCGCCCAGGATGAGCCCACTTTCCTTGTGGAATGGGCCTTTACAGATTTAGGCTGTGGCAGGCCTGCCACAGAATGTGCAAGTTGGATTGTACTACATATCCAACGTGCAATCGTCTGTTTAGACGCAGGAGCACCCAACTTGTTGGGTGCATACAATGTAAACAACGAGTCAGATTTTCTGACTCCAGCTGTCCTTGAAATATATATTTTTAATGCTCTGACAACGTCCAGTAACTTGGAGTCCTCCAAGTCGCTAGTAGCCGCAGGCACCACAATAGGCTGGTTCAAGTGAAATGCCGAAACCACCTTAGGGAGAAATTGAGGACGTGTCCTCAATTCTGCCCTGTCCGAATGGAATATCAGATATGGGCTTTTGTATGACAAAGCTGCCAACTCCGAAACTCTCCTGGCTGAAGCCAGGGCCAACAGCATGGTTACCTTCCATGTAAGGTATTTTAAATCTACCGATTTTAAAGGCTCAAACCAATGAGATTTGAGAAAATTTAGAACCACGTTCAACTCCCACGGTGCCACTGGAGGCACTATTGGGGGTTGTATATGTAGTACACCTTTGACAAAAGTTTGTACTTCAGGCACTGACGCCAATTCCTTCTGGAAGAAAATTGATAAGGCCGAAATTTGAACTTTAATGGACCCCAATTTGAGGCCCATAGACAATCCTGCTTGCAGGAAATGTAAGAATCGACCCAATTGAAATTCTTCCGTTGGAGCCTTCTTGGCCTCACACCACGCAACATATTTTCTCCAAATGCGGTGATAATGTTGTGCGGTCACTTCTTTCCTGGCTTTAATTAAAGTAGGAATAACTTCCTCAGGAATGCCCTTCTCTTTTAGAATCCGGCGTTCAACCGCCATGCCGTCAAACGCAGCCGCGGTAAGTCTTGGAACATACAAGGTCCCTGCTGAAGCAGATCCCTTCTTAGAGGTAGAGGCCACGGATCCTCCGTGAGCATCTCTTGAAGTTCCGGATACCAAGTTCTTCTTGGCCAGTCCGGAGCTACCAGTATTGTTCTTACTCCTCTTTTCCGTATAATTCTCAGTACCTTTGGTATGAGAGGCAGAGGAGGGAACACATACACTGACTGGTACACCCACGGTGTTACCAGAGCGTCCACAGCTATTGCCTGAGGGTCTCTTGACCTGGCGCAATACCTGTCCAATTTTTTGTTGAGGCGAGACGCCATCATGTCCACCTTTGGTTTTTCCCAACGGTTCACAATCATGTGGAAAACTTCTGGATGAAGTCCCCACTCTCCCGGGTGAAGGTCGTGTCTGCTGAGGAAATCTGCTTCCCAGTTGTCCACTCCCGGGATGAACACTGCTGACAGTGCTACGACATGATTCTCCGCCCAGCGCAGAATCCTTGCAGCTTCTGCCATTGCACTCCTGCTTCTCGTGCCGCCTTGTCGGTTTACGTGGGCGACTGCCGTGATGTTGTCGGACTGGATCAACACCGGCTGACCCTGAAGCAGCGATTTTGCCAGGCTTAGAGCATTGTAGATCGCTCTTAGCTCCAGTATATTTATGTGAAGAGACGTCTCCAGGTTTGACCACACGCCCTGGAAGTTTCTTCCCTTTGTGACTGCTCCCCAACCTCGTAGGCTGGCATCCGTAGTCACCAGGACCCAGTCCTGTATGCCGAATCTGCGGCCCACTAACAGATGGGCAGTCTGCAACCACCACAGGAGAGACAACCTTGTTCTCGGTGACAGTGTTATCCGCTGATGCATGTGCAGATGCGATCCGGACCATTTGTCCAGCAGATCCCACTGAAATGTTCGTGCATGGAATCTGCCGAATGGAATCGCTTCGTACGAAGCCACCATCTTTCCCAGGACTCTTGTGCATTGATGTACTGACACAGTTCCTGGTTTTAGGAGGTTCTTGACAAGTTCGGATAACTCCCTTGCTTTCTCTTCCGGGAGAAATACCTTTTTCTGAACCGTGTCCAGAATCATGCCCAGGAACAGCAGATGTGTTGTCGGGGTCAATTGAGATTTTGGAAGATTTAGAATCCACCCGTGTTGCTGAAGCACTACTTGTGTTAGCGCTACACCGACTTCCAGCTGTTCTCTGGACTTTGCCCTTATCAGGAGATCGTCCAAGTAAGGGATAATTAATACGCCTTTTCTTCGTAGAAGAACCATCATTTCGGTCATTACCTTGGTAAAGACCCGAGGGGCCGTGGACAACCCAAACGGCAGCGTTTGAAACTGATAATGACAGTCTTGTATCACGAACCTGAGATACCCTTGGTGTGAGGGGTAAATCGGGACATGTAGATAAGCATCTTTTATGTCCAAGGACACCATGAAGTCTCCTTCTTCCAGATTCGCTATCACTGCTCTGAGTGACTCCATCTTGAACTTGAATTTCTTTATGTACAGGTTCAAGGATTTCAGATTTAGAATAGGCCTTACCGAACCGTCCGGTTTCGGTACCACAAATAGTGTGGAATAATACCCCTTTCCCTGTTGTAGGAGGGGTACCTTGACTATCACCTGCTGAGAATACAGCTTGTGAATGGCTTCCAAAACCGACGTCCTTTCTGAGGGAGACGTTGGTAAAGCAGACTTTAGGAACCGGCGAGGGGGAGACCTTTCGAACTCCAGCATGTAACCCTGAGATACTATCTGCAGGACCCACGGGTCCACTTGTGAGTGAACCCATTGATTGCTGAAAATCTTGAGTCGACCCCCCACCGTTCCTGAGTCCGCTTGTAAAGCCCCAGCGTCATGCTGATGGCTTTGTAGAAGCCGGGGCGGGCTTCTGTTCCTGGGCAGGGGCTGCTTGCTGCCCTTTCTTACCCTTTCCTCTGCCTCGCGGCAGATAAGACTGTCCTTTTGGTCGCTTTTTATAGGAGCGAAAGGACTGCGGCTGAAAAGACGGTGTCTTTTTCTGTTGGGAGGGGGTCTGAGGTAAAAAAGTGGATTTGCCGGCAGTTGCCGTGGCCACCAGGTCCGAAAGACCGACCCCAAACAATTCCTCTCCTTTATATGGCAATACTTCCATATGCCTCTTGGAATCCGCATCACCTGACCACTGTCGCGTCCATAAACTTCTTCTGGCAGATATGGACATCGCGCTTACTCTTGATGCTAGAGTACAAACATCCCTCTGAGCATCTCGCATATAAAGGAAAGCATCCTTTAATTGCTCTAGAGTCAATAAAATACTGTCCCTATCCAGGGTATCAATATTTTCAGTCAGAGAATCCAACCACACTACCCCAGCACTGCACATCCAGGCTGAGGCTATTGCCGGTCGCAGTATAACACCAGTATGTGTGTATATACTCTTCAGTGTAGTTTCCAGCCTCCTATCTGCTGGATCCTTGAGGGCGGCCGTATCAGGAGACGGCAACGCCACTTGCTTTGATAAACGTGTGAGCGCCTTATCCACCCTAGGGGGTGTTTCCCAGCGCGCCCTAACCTCTGGTGGGAAAGGGTATAATGCCAATAACTTCTTGGAAATTAGCAGTTTTCTATCGGGGTTAACCCACGCTTCATCACACACGTCATTCAATTCCTCTGATTCTGGAAAAAATACAGGTAGTTTTTTCACCCCCCACATAATACCCCTTTTTGAGGTACCAGCAGTATCAGAGATCTGCAAAGCCTCCTTCATTGCCGTGATCATATAACGTGTGGCCCTATTGGAAAATACGTTTGTTTCTTCACCGTCGACACTAGATTCATCTGTGTCGGTACCCGTGTCGACTGACTGAGGTAAAGGACGTTTTACAGCCCCTGACGGTGTCTGAGACGCCTGAACCGGTACTAACTGGTTTGCCGGGCGTCTTATTTCGTCAACTGACTTTTGTAATGTGCTGACATTATCACGTAATTCCATAACTAAAGCCATCCATTCCGGTGTCGACTCCCTAGGGGGTGACATTACCATCATCGGCAATTGCTCTGCCTCCACACCAACATCGTCCTCATACATGTCGACACACACGTACCGACACACAGCAGCCACACAGGGAATGCTCTAATCGAAGACAGGACCCCCTAGCCCTTTGGGGAGACAGAGGGAGAGTTTGCCAGCACACACCAAAAGCGCTATAAATGTATATAAACAACCCTAGAAGGTGTTGTTTACTATATATGCGCTCTTAATATATAAATATCGCCAATTTATGCCCCCCTTCTCTTTGTTACCCTGTTTCTGTAGTGCAGTGCAGGGGAGAGACCTGGGAGCCTTCCTCACCAGCGGAGCTGAGCAGGAAAATGGCGCTGAGTGCTGAGGAGAATAAGCTCCGCCCCTTTTTCGGCGGGCTTTTCCCCGGTTTTTAAGAAACTGGCCTGGGTTAAAATACATACATATAGCCTTAATGGCTATATGTGATGTATTTATTTTGCCACTAAAGGTAATTATATTGCTGCCCAGGGCGCCCCCAGCAGCGCCCTGCACCCTCCGTGACTGAGTCAGTGAGCCGTGTGACAACAATGGCGCACAGCTGCCGTGCTGTGCGCTACCTTCAAGAAGACTGAGGAGTCTTCTGCCGCCTGCTTTCCGGACCTCCGTTCTGCCGTCTCTTCAGCGTCTGTAAGGGGGATCGGCGGCGCGGCTCCGGGACGAACCCCAGGCTGACCTGTGTTCCGACTCCCTCTGGAGCTAAGTGTCCAGTAGCCTAAGACTCCAATCCATCCTGCACGCAGGTGAGTTGGAAATCTCTCCCCTAAGTCCCTCGATGCAGTGATCCTGTTGCCAGCAGGAATCACTGAGATTGAAACCTAAAAAAAAACTTTTCTAAACAGCTCTTTAGGAGAGCCACCTAGATTGCACCCTCTCGGACGGGCACAAAAACCTAACTGAGGCTTGGAGGAGGGTCATAGGGGGAGGAGCCAGTACGCACCATGTGACCTAAAAGCTTTTTTAGATGTGCCCTGTCTCCTGCGGAGCCCGCTATCCCCCATGGTCCTGACGGAGTCCCAGCATCCACTAGGACGTTAGAGAAATTATAGTTATCCCACCAACAATGGATCTGTTGGCAGCAATGCACACATTGGTGGTAAACGGGCAACTGACCGGCACTCTGGAAATTTGAGGTTGGGTCGCCATGAACATGAGAGGGTCACATTGAGACCCTTGAAAAATACCAATATGTTAAACAAAAATACATTTAAATGGATTTCTGTATACACTAGGTTTGGTTCTAGCATATACATGTAAACTTATATACCGGGCTATTTAAAAAAAAAAAAGTAAAAAATGGCATTTGCTCTAAGTCCACTAGAACACGGAGCCCAACACATCCTAGTAAAGGAGTCTGATGTGAGACAATTTTAATAGTGGATTTATCCCATATTTCTAGTAAGACGAGCGACCCCTTGTGCCCTTCTAGTTTGATGTGTAAGTGTGGAAACGTCATAATAGCTATTTTTTTTTTCTGTCTAAAACTACTCTCCTGAGAAAACTTGGTACTCCTTTCTTTTGGTGTACAATTACACCTCCAGTTTTGTGAGTTGGTATAAGGAGACCACTAATATAATTCCAAACTTTTTATGATGAAGTAAACTCCTCTCTTTCCTCTGAGTCAGCTTACCCAATCTTCTACAATTCCCAATCTTCTACAACACGGCCATGAAAATGGAAAATAAAATAAATAAAAAATAAAAAAGAGTAATCACATGATCCTCACAATGCAGCCAGTGTAGCTGGGATTTAACAGCAGTTGACATGAATCTTGTAATACATGAGACTTCTCCCGTTTTTTGGTGCCTACAAAAAAATTGTAAAAATATTACAATTATGTAACTGCTATAAGATGGTACAGGGTTCATACACAGGGAGAATTACGCTAGTTTACATACTATATTTTGCCCCCCGTTTATTTTTCATGTATCAAACTTTTTGACAGGAGCAGCAGATTGGGGATATGAGTTTATTTGGGCTGCACCCACTCTGTGGAATCCCCTACCATGCACAATAAGACTTTCCCCTAGTCTCCAAACCTTCAAGCGTTCCCTGAAAACTCACCTCTTCAGGCTAGCATATCACACTCCAGAACTGCTCAGACAACCTTCATATGCTTTCCTATCATAGGCGTGCGCAGGACATTTTATTAGGGGATGCACGATTAGAAGGGCGTGTTTAGCACCACCTATTGGGCATGTCTAACACCACCTAATGGGCGTGTGTAGCACCACCTATCAGGCGTGTCTACCACCACATATTGGCACTCAATGCAAACTAAATAATATAGAGAATTGATGCAAAGATATATATAAAATCTGTTTAATATATGTTAAATTTGTATATTTTATTACCATAGATTATATCCTAATCTCTCGAAATATATATTGATACTGAATTTGAAATTGTCCTCCTCCAAGAGGAACGCTGTATTCTGTGGCGTTGGCACATGATGAGGAGAGAGAGAACGTGGGTGGGAGCATGAGCGGGCATGCACGCGGCATGACATCATCACGACACATTCCACAGATTAGAGGAACTGGGAGCAGGATTATGTCAGTGATGCTGCACCCATACGAATGAATGACAACCAGAGGGGGTGGCAGGCACAAAGGGCGGGAGGACAGAAATGAGTGCACTCGGCGATCGCCGATACTGCAGCAGCAGCGGTGTGTGTGAGGGGGTGACAGACATTAGGGGGTGCCTGTGCGCACCAGGCACCCCCCCCTGCGCACGCCTATGTTTCCTATCCAATTATGTACCCACCATACAGTCCACACATATCCTCCACATATTTTCTCTTTCTTCACTTTCCCTTCATTCTGGCCCTGGTTCATCATTGCTGTGATATGATATCATGCAGCCCACCTAGAACCTTTGCAATCCGGTGGACAACTATGCAATAGATAGCACCTATTCTTGTGTATCAATGCCTATTTTCCTATAGATTGTAAGCTTGCGAGCAGGGCCTTTCTACCTCTATGACTGTTTGTTATTACCCAGTTCTGTTTTATCATTGTGTCCAATTGTAAAGCGCAACGGAATTTGCTGTGCTATATAAGAAACTGTTAATAAATAAATAAATAAATAGGAGTTGCGTTCTCAAAGAGGCAAAGTTCAGTAAGGCCTAGGCCCAGCAAATACATCCAGGGGCACCAGAATGTTTTGAGGTTGGGAGGGGGGGCACAGAAAAACATACATATTGGCTCTCCCCCCGATCCCACCCCCAGTGCGGGGGAGCGCTTACTTCCGATACCTGCGGTGAATTGTTGTTTTAAAAAAAGTCTGCTGCCGCTCAGCCGCAGCATGCTATGCTGTGCGCTGTCCAAGCCGCCTCTTCACTGATGCATTACTGGGAGGAGGCGTGGCCATGCTGAGCCTGCTGGAACATCCCCGCCTACTCCCACTATTACATCAGTGAAGAACCGGCTTGGGCAGCGCACAGCATAGCGCTCTGCGGTGTGCGGCTGCAGACTTTAAAAAAAACAACAAGTCACCGCAGTTATCGGAGGTAAGCGCTCCCCCTCACCAGTGCCTGCGCCCCCTCCCCTCCCCCCCCCGTTCCGTCGCCACTGAATACATCTTATTCAGACCAGTAATTATTTGCTTATATGCCTGTTAGGAGAAGCATCTTTTGTAACTGCTCCAACAGCAGTTGCAAAATACCCCCTAATGATTGTGGTGTATGCATGTGTTTGGGGCTGCATACATGTTGTAGACATTTTCTATTTTTGTGTGTACTTTTCATTTTTTAGTAATTTATGCCCATTTTGCAGCCAACTCTGCATCAGACCATTATAGCTATACACAGCACTGTAGAAGTTATATGCATGTTACATAATAATAATAATAATAATAGTAATAATAATAATAATAATAATAATAATAGGATTTTAATTACCTACCGGTAAATCCTTTTCTTGTATTCTGTAGAGGATGCTGGGGTCCACATTAGTACCATGGGGTATAGACGGGTCCACTAGGAGCCACTGGCACTTTAAGAGTTTGAGAGTGTGGGCTGGCTCCTCCCTCTATGCCCCTCCTACCAGACTCAGTATAGGAACTGTGCCCGAGGAGACGGACAACTTCGAGAGAAGGATTCTACACAGATTCACACCAGCTCACAAGGCAAACCAAGCTAACCAGCTTGAAAATCAGCAACGGCTGAACAATATTACTTAACCAAGTAACAAAACAGTACTTAACCAAGAACAAAGCAGTACTGAACCAAGTAACCACTGCAGGATAACGAAGCGCTGGGCGATTTACCGGTAGGTATTTAAAATTCTATTTTCTCTTACATCCTAAGAACGGGGGGGAGAGCGCAGAGGCTCCTGCAGAACTGACTGACCAAACTTAAGGTCCTCAGAGGCCAAAGTATCGAACTTGTAGAACTTAGCAAAAGTGTTCGACCAGACCAAGTAGCCGCTCGGTAAAGCTGTACAGCCGAGACACCCCGGGCAGCCGCCCAGGAGGAACCCACCTTACAAGTCAAGTGGGCCTAAACAGATTTTGGGCATGGTAATCCTGCCGTAGAATACACATGCTGTATAGTGAACCTAATCCAGCGAGAGATCGTCTGCTTAGAAGCAGGACACCCAAGTTTCTTGGGATCATACAGGACAAACAGAGAGTTCGATTTTCTGTGACGAGCAGTCCTCTTCACATAGATTTTTAGAGCCCTTACAACATTCAAGGACTTTGATGGAATTGAGGAGTCAGTAGCAACTGGCACCACAATAGGTAGGTTGATATGAAAAGCAGACACAACCTTCGGGAGGAACTGCTGACGCGTCCGAAGCTCAGCTCTATCTTCATGGAAGATCAAATAGGGGCTTTTACAAGACATAACCCCCAACTCCGACACACGTCGAGCAGAAGCTAAAGCCAACAAAGTGACCGCCTTCCACGTGAGAAACTTGACTTCAACCTCCTGTAGAGGCTCGAACCAATCCGATTGGAGGAACTGTAACACCACGTTAAGATCCCAGGGCGCCGTAGGTGGCACAAAGGAAGGCTGGATGTGCAGAACCCCTTTCAAAAAAGTCTGACCCTCAGGGAGGGAAGCCAGGTGTTTCTGGAAGAAAATGGAAAAAGCCGAAATCTGGACCTTTACGGATCATCTTACCCAAAGTCAAACTACCTCAACCTCAAAAGGATGGAGAAACAGCAAAGAAAGAGCAACACTTCATATTTCCCTGCAAACTTGAAGGGTGGAAAGTTGAGTAGTCATTGAAATGCTCAACAAATTATGTTTGAAAACTGTTTCACTGTTTAATGATAAACTTTATATGGTTTGTTTTATATTGTTTATAGTTAACTGTAAAGGCAATATTAAATTGTTTAAAGAGCTGCAAGCTAGTAGATGGTGCCCAATGGAGCTATTCAACTGTTGTTCCATTCGGGCGCAATCAGCTGCCGGCACCTACATTTCAGCTTACACCCCCATGGGGTGGCGAGCTGATATCAGCAAAAAAAGTTACCAATTTTTTCACAAAGTACAATGTAAGCTTCAAATAGTTAGAATTATCTAGCTTTCTATGCAAGGGCAGATAGCTCAATGAATACAGTGCCTGACTGCAATGCCAAAGGCAATGGGTTCAAATCCTGTGTATGTCAGCATCTTGAAATTTAATAAAAGACAGTGTGACTGAATAAGAAAGAGTTCCCAAGTTAAGTTCATGAATGTTGTATAGGTATTAGCAACAGAAGTGGTGGGGAAAGGAGACAAGGGCAGTCAGGAGATGCTAGGCTTCAAAAAGGGAGGAAGTAACAAGTGAAAGTAATTAAAACATAATTGACAAGTGTCAACAACAGCGCCCCTACCCTGCAGCGCTATGTGCAGTGGCACACTCCGCATACACCTAGTTACAGTCCTGATGTTGGAAAAGGAAACAGCATAGTGTTTTGTTTTTTTAATTATGCTCATGTTTAAGCTTGAATAAGTCAGTTGGTCAATTAATCCCCAGATGACTCAATTTACCCATTGACTCTAACCAACTTATTTCCTACCTAATGTTGGGCAAGTTGAGTCACAAGACCACTTTGTGTTGAAAAGTAATATTTTCACAGTTTTTTTGTCATAATTGCATTCGATTGACAGAATACTGTTAGGGTCTCCTGCCCTGTGCTGCCACGTCGTCATGGCAACCGGGAGACAAGTGCTAGTGGAGTAACCTGAGCGCAGCTGATACTCCGGTTCGGGTCTTTTGCTGTGCAGTGGTTATAGGCTCTGTGCACGGCAGGGGATCCGGTGCTGGTTTTTGTGCTCACAGTCTGTGAGGTCTGAGTGGGGCGTGGACAGCACCTGCTTTATAAGGCCTCTTTTCAGGGTAAGCAGATGCTGCTGAATCTTTGTTGGTTAGTCAGTTCATGAAAGTTAGCCAGTACTGTGTAGCTTTGTATTTGTTTGTTGCTTACTGCAAATAGGCCTGGGGATTTGGTATTACACTCATGTTGTGCGTCTCCACGGGTTGCCACTTGATGTGGTCTCTGACCGCGGATCCCAGTTTGTGGCCAAATTCTGGAGGGCATTTTGTTCCGATCTCCAGATTTCTGTCAGCTTGTCGTCAGGCTACCATCCGCAGTCTAAAGGGCAGACTGAAAGGGTGAACCAGTCCTTGGAGCAGTTCCTCAGGTGTTATGTCTCCAAGTGTCAGACTGACTGGGTTGCTCATCTGTCCATGGCGGAGTTTGCCTATAACAACGCGGCTCACTCTGCTACAGGGATCTCTCCCTTCCTTTGTGTGTATGGGCATCATCCTAAGGCCAATTCTTTTGACCCCCTGGACTCCACGCCTGGTGGTTCCTCTGTGGTTTCGGTCCTTAGAGGTATTTGGCGGAAAGTGAAGAAAGCCCTTGTGTCTGTGTCATTAGTGACCAAAAGGGTTTTTGATAAGCGGAAAAGACCCTGCAGCTTCAAATTAGGAGACTTCGTCTGGTTGTCTACCAAGAATTTGAAGTTGAGACAGCCATCTCATAAGTTAGGGCCCCGGTTCATCGGCCCTTATAAGATCACCAGGGTTATCAATCCGGTGGCATTTCAGTTAGATCTGCCCCGTTCTTTGGGTATCAATAAAACATTTCATTGTTCCCTTTTAAAACGGGCGATTAGTAATCCTTCTTCCAGTGGAAGACCTTCCCCTCTTCTGATACGTGGCCAGAGGGAGTTTGTTGTTGAAAGGATTCTTGACTCCAAGGTGGTTCGGGGTCGGCTGTCATTTTTGGTGCACTGGAAGGGGTATGGCCCGGAGGAGCGGTCGTGGGTGCGCAGTTGTGATCTTCATGCCCCCAGACTGATACGCTCTTTCTTCTCGCAGTTCCCCGATAAACCCGGTGGTAGGGGTTCTTTGACCCCTCGTCAGAGGGGGGGTACTGTTAGGGTCTCCTGCCCTGTGCTGCCACGTCGTCATGGCAACCGGGAGACAAGTGCTAGTGGAGTAACCTGAGCGCAGCTGATACTCCGGTTCGGGTCTTTTGCTGTGCAGTGGTTATAGGCTCTGTGCACGGCAGGGGATCCGGTGCTGGTTTTTGTGCTCACAGTCTGTGAGGTCTGAGTGGGGCGTGGACAGCACCTGCTTTATAAGGCCTCTTTTCAGGGTAAGCAGATGCTGCTGAATCTTTGTTGGTTAGTCAGTTCATGAAAGTTAGCCAGTACTGTGTAGCTTTGTATTTGTTTGTTGCTTACTGCAAATAGGCCTGGGGATTTGGTATTACACTCTGCCAATCCAGACCTAGCAGTAAGACTGGAGTCAGTCGTTTAGCTTGCTGGGGTTCTGTTACTACTCTGTGAACTTAGCAAGTTTGCGGCTGTATTCTAAGACTTGCCTGTCTAATCCTGTCTCACTGTGCTAGGTGTCAGGGGTCAGTTTAGTGGCAGTAAGCTAAAACCTGTGCACTGCAAGTGAGAAATAGGATTGTGGAGACTCTCCTTGTGTCTATCATTCCATCTCTGACCAAGGAGTTTACTGCCACACCCGTTGGTAACCCTTTAGGGTTTTGCTGTTGCCCTTAGCAACAGCATTTCGGGTTCTCTATGTATTAAAACACAACATCTTGCTTTTTCCATCTGTGCAGTTCTAATACAAGGGAGATACCCAGTTCCTTAGCCTCTGGGCTTCTCTGTTCACTTTGTGTGTATTTTGTTACCCTATTACCTTCTGTGTACGTTATGTCATATTCCCCAGTTTGTCTGTGAGTCCATTTGTTTTGCATAACAGTTCAAACACCAGTACATTCCTGCAGACACTGGAGTGCATAACAGTTCTGACACCAGTACTTTCCTGCAGGCACTGGTGTGCATAACATATTCAGCAGCCTAATACTCCTGTTGAAATTTTGTGGGAATATGGAGCATACCCCTCAAAATACGTTGCAACAGGTGGTCGATCAGGTGCAGGTCCTGACTCGACAATTTAATGATTTGTCCATTAAAATGCACACCTCCCAGGCTGCTGGTGGAGCTCCCGCAGAAGCAGCACCGGCAGGGGTTAAGGAGCCGAAAGTAAATCTCCCGGATCGTTTTTCTGGAGATCGCTCGCAGTTCTTTTGTTTCAAGGAGAGCTGCAAGCTATACTTCCGGCTTAGGCCTCAGTCTTCTGGGTCGGAGATTCAGCGGGTGGGCATAGTGATTTCCTTGCTACAAGGAGACCCACAGGTCTGGGCATATGGGTTGCAGCCTGACTGTCCGTCGCTTAAAAGTGTTGATGCTTTTTTTACGGCACTGGGCATGTTGTATGATGACCCTGACAAGACGGCCTCAGCCGAGGCTCAGATTTCGATCCTTAAGCAAGGGCGAAGGCCAGTTGAGGTTTACTGTACGGAGTTTCGGAGGTTGGCCCATGATACCCAGTGGAATGACCCAGCCCTGAGACACCAGTACCGAAGAGGTCTTTCTAACCAGATAAAGGACCAACTGGTACAATATCCCTTGCCTGATAGCTTGGATCAGCTCATGCAGTTATCCATCCGGGTGGATAGATGGCTGAGAGAGCGTAGGCTTGAAAGGGAGACTGAGATTTCCTTCCTTCCCAAGGGAACCTCAGACTCTGAGGAATTTTCTGAGGAGCCTATGCAGATTGGGGCTACCCGCCTCTCCTCGCGTGAGAAGACGCGGAGGAGACAGCTGGGGTTGTGTTTGTACTGTGGGAATAAAGGTCATGTGGTAGTATCATGCCCAGAAAAGCCGGAAAACTTCAGGGCCTGAGGGTGATGGGAAATATCCTGTCAGGCCAGAAGTCAGAATTTCCCAAGAAGACTTTTATCATTCCGGTGACCTTGAAGATCCTCGGTCAAACTGTCAAGACTGAGGCCTTTGTGGACAGTGGGGCCGACGGGGTTTTTATGGACCGCCAATTCGCCCTGAAACACTCTGTTCCCTTAGTACCCTTGGCATCGGAAATTGAGATTTGTGGGTTAAACGGGGAACCATTATCCCAAGGTAAAATTACCTCTTGCACTAGCCAGATTTCTTTGTTTATTGGAGCCACACACTCTGAAAAATTGTCCTTTTATGTGACTGTCTGTACTTTTGCCCCATTGGTGTTGGGGTTACCCTGGTTAAGGGCCCACAATCCTCAATTTGACTGGGTCTCTGGGGAGATTCTTAGTTGGGGTACTGATTGTTTCAGGAGTTGCTTGAGCCTTCCAGTCAGGCTCTCGCAGCTAAGTTTGCCAGGATTGCCAGGGTGTTATGCAGATTTTGCGGACGTGTTCTCCAAAAAAGTTGCAGAGGTACTACCTCCCCATCGCCCCTATGACTGTGCCATTGATTTGTTGCCAAATGCTAAGCTTCCCAAGAGCAGGTTGTACTCCCTGTCACGTCCTGAGACTCAGGCTATGGCAGAGTACATTCAGGAGAACTTGGCTAAGGGATTTATCAGACCTTCACAGTCTCCAGTTGGGTCGGGGTTCTTCTTCGTGGGTAAAAAGGACGGTTCGTTGCGACCCTGCATCGACTTCAGGGAATTGAACCGTATCACGATTAAAAACTCATACCCACTGCCTCTCATTTCGGTCTTGTTTGACCAGCTTCGTACTGCCACCATTTTTTCTAAGATTGACCTACGCGGTGCGTACAATCTAATCCGAATAAGAGAGGGGGATGAATGGAAGACTGCCTGTAATACCCACTCAGGGCATTATGAATATTTGGTGATGCCTTTTGGGCTCTGTAATGCCCCGGCAGTCTTCCAGGATTTCATGAATGATGTGCTCAGGGAATATTTGGATAGATTCTTAGTTGTATACTTAGATGACATCCTAATCTTCTCCCATTCCCTGGAGGAACATCGGAAGCATGTACGCTTAGTCCTCCAGAAACTCAGAGACCACCGGCTTGGGGCGAAGCTGGAGAAGTGCGAATTTGAAGTTCAGCAAATCGCATTTCTAGGATATATTATCTCCCCAGAAGGTTTCCAAATGGAGGGTTCCAAGGTACAGGCAGTCCTGGATTGGGTGCAGCCCACTAGTTTGAAGGCGCTTCAGCGTTTCCTGGGCTTTGCGAATTTTTATAGACGATTTATCGCTGGATTTTCGTCTATAGTGGCGCCCTTGGTGGCACTCACTAAGAAAGGGGCGGATGTTGCTCACTGGTCTTGTGAGGCTAAAGCGGCTTTTGCCCGTCTCAAAAGGGCATTTGTTTCGGCCAAGGTGCTGCGACACCCAGATCCAGAGCGTCCTTTTGTGGTGGAGGTGGATGCCTCTGAGATGGGTATTGGGGCAGTGCTTTCTCAGATGGGAGTGTCTGATAATCGCCTTCATCCCTGTGCTTACTTTTCCCGTAAATTTTCGCCTGCCGAGATGAATTATGACGTGGGTAACCGGGAATTGTTGGCTATTAAGGATGCACTCGAGGAGTGGAGACACTGGCTTGAGGGGGCTAAGTTTGTGGTTTCAATTCTCACTGACCATAAGAATCTGGCATATTTAGAGTCAGCGAAGCGTCTCAATGCCAGGCAGGCACGATGGGCTTTGTTTTTTGCTCGCTTTAATTTTTTGATAACATATCGCCCTGGGTCAAAAAACATCAAGGCTGATGCGCTCTCGCGGAGTTTTGCTCCAATCCAGGAGACCACCGAGGAGCCGTTGCCCATTGTTTCCCCATCATGTATTAAAGTGGGCATTACCCAGGACCTCTTATCATTAGTCCTTAGAGCACAGGAGCAGGCTCCTCCAGACCTTCCGGTAGGTCTTTTGTTTGTGCCTCCTAGGTTAAGACAGCGAGTGTTCCTGGAATTCCATGCCAAGAAGTCGGCAGGTCACCCGGGTATTGCCAGAACTCGGGAGTTGCTATCTAGGGCGGTGTGGTGGCCCTCGGTGGCTAAGGATGTGGATCAGTGGGTTCGGGCATGTGACATCTGTGCCCGAAATAAGACTCCTAGAGGGGTTCCTGTTGGCCCATTACATCCACTCTCTATCCCATCTAAGCCATGGACCCACATTTCAATGGATTTTGTGGTGGACTTGCCCAAATCCTCGGGGATGACAGCCATCTGGGTTGTCGTTGACAGGTTTTCGAAGATGGCGCACTTCGTTCCACTGGTTGGGCTGCCATCAGCCAGACGCCTGTCTGAATTATTTATGCTGCATGTTGTGCGTCTCCACGGGTTGCCACTTGATGTGGTCTCTGACCGCGGATCCCAGTTTGTGGCCAAATTCTGGAGGGCATTTTGTTCCGATCTCCAGATTTCTGTCAGCTTGTCGTCAGGCTACCATCCGCAGTCTAAAGGGCAGACTGAAAGGGTGAACCAGTCCTTGGAGCAGTTCCTCAGGTGTTATGTCTCCAAGTGTCAGACTGACTGGGTTGCTCATCTGTCCATGGCGGAGTTTGCCTATAACAACGCGGCTCACTCTGCTACAGGGATCTCTCCCTTCCTTTGTGTGTATGGGCATCATCCTAAGGCCAATTCTTT
The DNA here is from genome assembly GCF_028390025.1 of Pseudophryne corroboree. Classification (NCBI taxonomy): domain Eukaryota; kingdom Metazoa; phylum Chordata; class Amphibia; order Anura; family Myobatrachidae; genus Pseudophryne; species Pseudophryne corroboree. The sequence continues at coordinate 165,134,684 of NC_086445.1, forward strand.
TGACCCCCTGGACTCCACGCCTGGTGGTTCCTCTGTGGTTTCGGTCCTTAGAGGTATTTGGCGGAAAGTGAAGAAAGCCCTTGTGTCTGTGTCATTAGTGACCAAAAGGGTTTTTGATAAGCGGAAAAGACCCTGCAGCTTCAAATTAGGAGACTTCGTCTGGTTGTCTACCAAGAATTTGAAGTTGAGACAGCCATCTCATAAGTTAGGGCCCCGGTTCATCGGCCCTTATAAGATCACCAGGGTTATCAATCCGGTGGCATTTCAGTTAGATCTGCCCCGTTCTTTGGGTATCAATAAAACATTTCATTGTTCCCTTTTAAAACGGGCGATTAGTAATCCTTCTTCCAGTGGAAGACCTTCCCCTCTTCTGATACGTGGCCAGAGGGAGTTTGTTGTTGAAAGGATTCTTGACTCCAAGGTGGTTCGGGGTCGGCTGTCATTTTTGGTGCACTGGAAGGGGTATGGCCCGGAGGAGCGGTCGTGGGTGCGCAGTTGTGATCTTCATGCCCCCAGACTGATACGCTCTTTCTTCTCGCAGTTCCCCGATAAACCCGGTGGTAGGGGTTCTTTGACCCCTCGTCAGAGGGGGGGTACTGTTAGGGTCTCCTGCCCTGTGCTGCCACGTCGTCATGGCAACCGGGAGACAAGTGCTAGTGGAGTAACCTGAGCGCAGCTGATACTCCGGTTCGGGTCTTTTGCTGTGCAGTGGTTATAGGCTCTGTGCACGGCAGGGGATCCGGTGCTGGTTTTTGTGCTCACAGTCTGTGAGGTCTGAGTGGGGCGTGGACAGCACCTGCTTTATAAGGCCTCTTTTCAGGGTAAGCAGATGCTGCTGAATCTTTGTTGGTTAGTCAGTTCATGAAAGTTAGCCAGTACTGTGTAGCTTTGTATTTGTTTGTTGCTTACTGCAAATAGGCCTGGGGATTTGGTATTACACTCTGCCAATCCAGACCTAGCAGTAAGACTGGAGTCAGTCGTTTAGCTTGCTGGGGTTCTGTTACTACTCTGTGAACTTAGCAAGTTTGCGGCTGTATTCTAAGACTTGCCTGTCTAATCCTGTCTCACTGTGCTAGGTGTCAGGGGTCAGTTTAGTGGCAGTAAGCTAAAACCTGTGCACTGCAAGTGAGAAATAGGATTGTGGAGACTCTCCTTGTGTCTATCATTCCATCTCTGACCAAGGAGTTTACTGCCACACCCGTTGGTAACCCTTTAGGGTTTTGCTGTTGCCCTTAGCAACAGCATTTCGGGTTCTCTATGTATTAAAACACAACATCTTGCTTTTTCCATCTGTGCAGTTCTAATACAAGGGAGATACCCAGTTCCTTAGCCTCTGGGCTTCTCTGTTCACTTTGTGTGTATTTTGTTACCCTATTACCTTCTGTGTACGTTATGTCATATTCCCCAGTTTGTCTGTGAGTCCATTTGTTTTGCATAACAGTTCAAACACCAGTACATTCCTGCAGACACTGGAGTGCATAACAGTTCTGACACCAGTACTTTCCTGCAGGCACTGGTGTGCATAACAAATACATCCTGAGATAGAGGTAGATGTTTTCATCTGTCTCCCTTTTCCTTACCTAAGGGACAACATAAGTTAAAATTGGCTCATATTACCCCACTCTTCCCATTGTATAATGGGGGTAATTCCAAGTTGACCGCAGCAGGAATTTTGTTAGCGGTTGGGCAAAACCATGCGCACTGCAGGGGAGGCAGATATAACATGTGCAGAAAGAGTTAGATTTGGGTGGGTTATTTTATTTCTGTGCAGGGTAAATACTGGCTGCTTTATTTTTACAAAGCAGTTTAGATTGCAGATTGAACACACCACACCCAAATCTAACTCTCTCTGCACATGTTAAATCTGCCTCCCCTGCAGTGCACATGGTTTTGCCCATCTGCTAACAAAAGTCCTGCTGCGATCAACTTGGAATTACCCCCATGGTTTTTCCCAACTGCTAACAAAATTTCTGCTGCGATCAACTTGGAATTACCCCCAATGCTCAGTAATGATGACGTTTCTCCATCAGTTATTGTTGGAGATGAAAATTGAATGAAAGTGAAATATGTACTGAGCTGGGCCTCTCTTATCTACACCGGACATCCTCTTCACACACTGCCTTATCCCTATTTTACAACAGTCTGCAAATAGCCTTTCTCCACATCCAAAGCCATATGCATAGGTGGCCATTACCTCTGACCTGGACATTTTGTGCTATAGTAGATGTGGTGTGAATAGCAGGGGCTTTTTTATTGTTATTATTATAGTGTATGATGGTTGTAAAGTATAATTTATATGTTTTTCACTAGGATTCTTCCACAAGAGACTTTTGCATCCATTGTGGATTTTTCCACAAGGCATAGTACAGGCACTGTCACTACTATGACAAAGAAAATGGAAAAATACTTTCAAGCCACAGCACTAAAGGCTCTTCAGATCAATAGCAGCACCTTAAATAGCCTATTACTGAATGTATTTGTTTTGTACATATTGAGTGGTGTACTGAAATCAATGTTAAGCGAAATAAAACGTCAAGCTAACGTTTTTCTATTTTATCTTTTTAGAAACATTTAGAATTATCAAGTTTTTTAGTCCTTTACAAAACTTTTACACACCTGGGAGCTATACAAATCCTCCCCGCCCAGCCCATATTATCCATTAAGTACAGTAATCCTGAACCTACAGTAGTCGGCAGGAAGTGGTGTCAGATCCTGTTGCTACAGCGCCATCCACATGGAGACAATAGGAACCTTCTGCAGCTTGGCTTTTTATTTTAAGTCCTCAGTCCTTCTAATACTCTTTCAGCAGGATCTACTGAGAGCTTGGTGGCAGCATAGGAGGTACAACAGTTCAGCATGGTCCTGAATGCCTCAAGTCCAAGATTCTTAATTTTGTTACCACTTCTAGAATTGGAGACAAAGGCTTTCTCCAAATCCATAGTAGCAGATAGTAGTGGACAATTATTCAACTGTGGTACAGGTTAAACTGAATTCAGGGTAGTAGGTATCCCATTATGTGGTTGAAGGAAGAATCTATAGAATCAGTGGAGGCTGCAGTAAGTGAAACAAGGAACAGGACTGACTGCAGAAGTAGATAAGAAAGACATTGTGGCTACGAAGAAAAAAAAAAAGATTCTTCTGACAGATATGGTAGTGGAGTCAGAGAAATGTAGCATTGGCATACTAATGCTATGTCTAGATGTAGCCCAGTGACTGTAGAGGTATCCTTCGGAAGACGCCAAAAAGATAAGTAGGGCTGGAATTCTTCTGGTGTCCCATTTTTCTCATCTTCCAGGTTTGAGATTCTCATATACAAGTGTGAGTCTGCAAAACAGACCCTGGTGCTATCAGGATGATTCACCACCTTTCCTGTCAGGAGGGGTGAACAGTCATCAATGCCACAGACCATCACTTAATATAGATTTTTAGAATCCATTTTCCTAAAGAGATGCTTAGAATATATTTTTATTATAGTGGTGCTTTAAAGTTCTAAAATATATTATTATTTTCTGGGGTTTGAAATAATAAACCAGACGCACTGTCAAGGAGTAATTTTTGCAGTTTGGTTGCTTAGGCTGATCCTTACCCTTCCCGGTGTCCTCTCCAGATGCACATTGGTTGAAGTATAGGAAGAGACCCGACCTCTGCCAATTCTGACCTGGTGCAAAGACTCATTTTAAGGAGTGGAAATGGTTTGTGCCCTTCCGTACACCAAGAAACTCTGCTAGACACTCTGAAACACTCCTTTATTTAATTTCCTTTAGATTGTAAGCTCTCACGGGTAGGGCCCTCTTCCCTCATGTGCTTATCTTTTTCTTACTTTAATAATCCTCAACTGCCCAAATCCTTCAGTTCTCGACCACCTTGATACTTACCTCAGTGTCGTCTACTGGTGTAGTTATGCTTAGTTACCCTGTACTTGTCCTATATTGTCTTCAAATGTAAGTCACTGTTTTCCTGTTTTGATTATGTGCATATGTACTCTGTAATTGGGCGCTGCGGAACCCTTGTGGCACCATATAAATAAAGGATAATAATAATAATAATAATAATAATAATCATTTCCAGAATCTTTTTCTCCAAAAGCAAATTTGTTGCAGCTACTTGGTAGTTAGCAGGGATCGCCATCATTCAGCTCAACTACTGTCATCTGTCGGAGCAAACATTTTGCTACTAGGTGAATGCCGCCATCGTCCCACGCAAAACCAAGCGCTGTGATGGACATTTAGGCACTTGAAGCAGGAAAATGAATTACAAGAGAAATTCATAATAACTTTTAATTACAAATACTTTCATTAATTATTGCGGTACTACAAGTTGTGCATTTGTGACTATTTTAAGTTGCGTTGAATACACAGTGCCAAGATGCTGTTAGGAGCATCTTTCTATGCAACCTTCCTATATGCTCATCTTGTACCACTTCTGCCACAGTCAGAGGGGTCAATTCTATTCGGCAACTAAAGAATAGCGCCGGGAATTAGCTCCCGACGCTATTCAATTCTGCTACTAGTTGCCCGCAATTGTCGGGAATTCTTCTCTCATCCCCGGGGGATGAGAGAAGAAACCCGACAAAAGTGCTGCCTCGCGGCCGGCGCGAGGCTGATTCTGTCGGGAATCAGCCTCGCGCCGGGTAGTTAAGTCGGAGAATGCCCGTTCTCCCGACAAAACTACCTGTTAAGTCGGCGAGAACGGGACATCGCCGACTTAACTTTAGCTGAATTGAATAGCGTCGGGAGCTAATTCCCGGCGCTATTCTTTAGTTGCCGAATAGAATTGACCCCAGGGAGTCTCAGCAGTAACACTGATGTCCCGAGACGTCTCTGATAGCTACTTAGGTTGTTTCCTTTTTTGACTGCGCCTAATCAACCAAGGCCACACATCTCTAGACAAATTATTATTATTATTACCAGTTATTTATATAGCGCACACATATTCTGCAGCGCCTTACAGAGAATATTTGCCCATTCACATCAGTCCCTGCCCCAGTGGAGCTTACAATCTATATTCTCTATCACATGTACACACAGACACATTCACGCTAGGGTTAATTTTGTTGGGATCCAATTAACCTACCAGTATATTTTTGGATTGTGGGAGGAATCCGGAGTACCCGGAGGAAACCCACGCAAGTACGGGGAGAATATAAAAACTCCACACAGTTAGGGCCATGGTGGGAATCGAACCAATGACCTCAGTGCTGTGAGGCAGTAATGCTAACCATTAAACCATTACAAATCCGCAAAGTATCACACCATCGTGTTACAAACTGTATATGAACACAAACCTTCAACATTTTGCGCTGTGAATTTGTGTCCTTTTAACAGTACAATTTTGATGCCTAGATACATGAAGTAGTTAAATAGTGTTGGTCTTACTGTGTGTAGACAATAAGTAAATGAAAACACTGCCAGAGGCCATTCTCATACTGGGATTCATTTATATTTTAAGGCAGAATCATTTCTTTAAGTGACAAATAAATATCCTCGCTTTGCGCCAGTCTGCGTTGACGTCACCCGTCTGTAACTAGTTCCTTCAATTTTTACTCCTCAAGCTGATCTCTTGGGCACAGAATTTATTACCATCTTATATCTGGAAGGTTTAATTGATGGAAAAAGATGAATCATACTATCATAATATTGCTTTGGGCAATGCCTCACCTAACCACTTCATACTTCATATCTTTTAATGACTAAACAGCAGCACAGTGAGCTCTCATACACTAAAGTATTACAATGAGTCCCATGCATTACCATCAAATATTAGTTTTCTAGAAAAGTTCTAAGATTTTTAAAAAGAGAACTCAAAGTGGAGCTCACCCCAAAGAAAGCTTCCATCCTGGCTAGCAGTCCAGGGGTGGTGTGCATGCGTGTGTGTGTGTGTATGCGTGTCTGTGTGTATGCGTGTCTGTGTATATGCGTGTCTGGGAAAGGAATCTATCCTTTTATAGTGGTGGGAAACGTGGCGAAATTCATACAGTAATCATTGTGGCCTTCCTTTTATGTGACATTTCAGAGTATCTTGTGTTCCTCACTAAAGAGAACCCCTAAATCTAATTTATTTTTGTGTCTCCATGACGAAGAAAAAAATAAATGTGAAAAAGCCAAAGGGGTAGAAAACTTTCTATACACACCGTATTCGCATTGGATATATGTCAGTGCGAGAGATGTGGGATCGGGCATTATTTTAACTATGGGGGTCATTCAGATCTGATCGCTGCTGTTCGCTTTCGCACAGCGGGCGATCAGATCTGAACTGCGTATACGTATGCACCGCACTGCGCCGGCGCGTTGCATGGCTGCGATGGGCATTGGCGCCCTGCGATGGGATTGTGTGAAGGATCCATTCACACGGCCGTTCGCAAGGAGATTGACAGGAAGAGGCCATTTGTGGGTAGCAACTGACCGTTTTCAGCGAGAGTCCGGAAAAACGCATGCCCGGCTCAGGCATTTTCAGGGAGGGTGTCTGACGTCAGCTCAGGCCCTGATCATCAGGATTCTATCGCACAGGAAGAGTAAGTCCTGGGCTGCGCAGAGACTGCGCAAAAGCAGTTTGTGCAGCTCTGCTACACATGCGATTGCACGGCAAAAATACACTCCCCATGTAGGCGGCGACTATCTGATCGCAGGACTGCAAAAATCGCTGCCCAGCAATCAGATCTGAATGACCCCCTATATACCTTCAAGCCTGCAAATAGCAGCTCGCCCGTAGAACAACTGCTTCACGCACACACACACACACACACACACACACACACACAGTCACTGTGCATGTGTCTGTGCAGACCAATAGGAATATAGGCCCTCATTCTGAGATGATCGCAGCTGTGCTAATTTTAGCACAGCTACGATCATTCACACTGACATGCGGGGGTACGCCCAGCACAGGGCTAGTCCGCCCCGCATGTCAGTGCCGGCCCCCCTCGCAGTAGTGCAAAGGCATCGCACAGCGGCGATGCCTTTGCACTTCAAGAGTAGCTCCCGACCAGCGCAGCTTTAGCGTGCTGGCCAGGAGCTACTCGTCACTCCCCGGCCCACAGCAGCTGCGTATGACGTCACGCAGCCACTGCGGGCCGCTCCCCGCACGGTCCGGGCCATGCCTGCGTTGGCCGGACCGCGCCCATGAAACGGCGGCCATTCCGCCCCCTCCCGCCCAGCGACCGTCTCTGCCTGTCAATCAGGCAGAGGCGATCGCAGCCCAGCTACGTCCTTCGGCCGTCTGGCATGCACGGCGCCGGAACATGCGCAGTGGGTACCCGTTCGCTTGGCTGCGATAATAAGCAGCGAGCGAACGGGTACAGTGTCTTTATCCAGTCTAATATCTGGCTCACCTGGAACCCCAGTTTCTTCACCATAACTGTACCTGCATTCAGCATTGTTTACAATTATATCTAGAGACACCCAGATAGAAGCCAGTCCTCTGATGGATCAGGTGTCTTGCAAAGGAAACTAGTCAGGCATTATTATAATCCAGAATTGAATACATTTTTATAGTGCCTGAAATCATCCAAGTTGTTGATTGTTTACTTTGGAGAGAAGGTATGAAACGAAGGGGAGAGGGGTGGTCATTTGTTTCTATATACCGGGTAATACGTCCAGTCACAGTGTACTATTTACCACGTCTAGTATCGCTGTAACAATATACCACCAATAGAGCACCATTGCCATTACTGTGCATCGGTTATCCCTAACCAGGGGATGTGGTTTTTAAATCATGGCTTCTTTTAGAAACAGCTATTTGCATGGGGTTAGTAGTTGGGCAACTCACATAAACTCAGCATAATCTAGAATTCTCTGACCTTCCCAGGGTTCAAGACTCGGTTTAGTCTGTTTTCTCTGCTAATATCTAGTGTAATCTCATCTGACATTAGATAAGCATCATGAATGGGGATAGACCTGTACATGTAACATAAACCAGGACTTAATACTACGACTGCATCAGCAGCAAAGAAACCACAATGGAAACACTATACACATGGCAGAGCTGATTAATACTAGCGATCCCATGGGGACACTTGTCAATGCTTACTAATGCTCTGTTTGTTCAAATGCTGCCTGATTCAACAAAAACACATCTGAAAATAATCAGTTTCTACTGGGGCGGCATCAGAATAAAAAAAGGAAAAATTTGAGGCTTTGTGTTTACTTTTTCCCTTTTCACATGTCTGTATATAATGTGGTGCTATTTCTGTCATCCCTTTATATTAGTTATTATCTCTTATTTTTATTACTGTAATGAATTTGTCATTTTTTGGAACTAAGACATTACATTCTGTTAAGTACACCAAGATATTTTTCCAAGGATTCCATCAAATTAATTTTCAACTCTGAGCTTGCCGTCACTGCCGCTGCCCCTGCACCGCGCCAAAGTCACCCATCCCCATGTGTATAAAGCCCTGAGGGGTCTATGTACTAAGCCTTGGAGAGAGATAAAGTGGACCAAGATAAAGTACCAGCCAATCAGCTCCTAACTGCCATGCTGCCATGTCACAGGCTGTGTTTGAAAAATGACAGGAGCTGATTGGCTGGTACTTTATCTCTGTTCATAAAGTGGCGAAAGATAAAGTACCAACAAATCAGTTCCTAACTGTCGGTTTACTAGCTGTTAGCCCTATGTACTAAGGCTTGGAGAGAGATAAAGTAGGTGGAGGTAAAGTACCAACCAACCAGCTCCTAGCTGTCATTTTACAAACACAGCCTGTGACATAGCAGTTAGGAGCTGACTGACTGGTAATTTATCTCTGCCCACTTTATCTCTTTCCACGACTTAGTACATAGACCACAGAAAAATGACAGTTAGGAGTCGATTGGTCGGTACTTTATCTCTCTCTACTTTATCTCTCTTCGGGCTTCGAAACACATGCCCCTCAGACCGAAAGCGGAACATTCTCCTGGTAGGCTTCACGTAACTTCTGAGGTCATTCCGGAAAAACTGAGAGCTCAGTCAGCCCTGACTTGCTCCTGAACATTGATAGAGTGATGTGGAGGTGGGTGGGTATATTTCATCATAATAACAGTTATGAAATGCAGACAAAAGCGCTTGCATACGTGGCTCTGGTGTTGCATTCTGGATCTGGTGGTCAGCTGATCGTGACTTTCGGCTGTCATGGAGTGGTTGCAGTGATAAGTAACAATAACCACTAATGCTAACTATCACCTCCTGCAGCCTACCTTTTATCTTCTCACTAGTTTGTATAATGTTGACATTGTGGTGTAAACTATTTGAAAGTCGACATAGTGACTGTGAGGTCTATGGGGGATATTTAATAAAACATAATTATCTCATAAAAGCTGGAAAATGTGATATTTCTGTTTTCTGGAGATGGAGATAAATATCTCCTTTCCAGTGGCAGTTGCAGAGCAGTTCACAATTCAAATAGGGGAGCCACACAAACTGCCACATCAAACACTGCCAGACATTGCTGTTCGGGACTCACTGGCAGTTGGTGTGGCTCCCCTGTTTGAATTTTGGACTGCACTGCAACTGTCACTGGAGAAGAGATATTTATCTCCATCTCCAGAAAACGTAAATATCTAATTTTCCAGCTTTTATGAGATAATTATGTTTTATTAAATATCCCTCTATGTACTAAGCCGTGGAGAGAGATAAAGTAGACAGCGATAAACGTAGGCATTTATTATAGATTGCATATTGCATGCGATCTGGGCGTGATCTTACTGCCCAGGATCGCAAGCAATATGCGATCCTATTGGCGGAATGTATAATCCAGCACATGCAGGGACAATGGCTTGGAAAAGGAGCCCATCCCTGCGATGTGCAGAGCGGGGTGTTCCTGGGGAACTACATCCCGCGTTGTGTAGCCCATAGACTACAATGGCCTACCGCAATCAGAAGATTGCAGTAGCTGCGGGCAGAGCTGGATTAAGGCTTCGGGGGGCCCGGGGTACTTAAGACAGTGGGGCCCTAAAATCTAAAATTAAAATCATAACATCTTTAAGTACTACAAAGAAAATTACAATTTGGTGGTAAATATGAAAGAATCTTTCAAATAGGGAGCACATGCATGTATATATAATATATACGTGTGTGTGTGTGTGTGTGTGTATATATATATATATATATATTACCTATGTACAGTGGTCGAAGCGGAAATTTTGAAGTGGGGGTATGGAAAAGTGAAGGTTGCAATTATGCAAGCGCCTCCAGGGAAGGGGACGTGGCCACTCAAAAGGAAGCGTATCCTTCAGTGTAGTTTACCACACCATATACCCCTTATACACATTATGCACCACAATAGTAGGACCCCTTATGCTACCTAGTACTAGTGCCCCTTTCACATTATAGCACACAGAATGGGCGGAAATTCACATTATACCACACAGTATGAGCTGAAATTCACATTATAGCACACAGAATGAGCCGAAATTCACATTATAGCACACGGTATGAGTCAAGGGCCCTCATTCCGAGTCGTTCGCTCGGTATTTTTCATTGCATCGCAGTGAAATTCCGCTTAGTGCGCATGCGCAATATTCGCACTGCGACTGCGCCAAGTATCTTTGCTATGAAGATAGTATTTTTACTCACGGCTTTTTCATCGCTCCGGCGATCGTAATGTGATTGACAGGAAATGGGTGTTACTGGGCGGAAACAGGCCGTTTTATGGGCGTGTGGCTGAAAACGCTACCGTTTCCGGAAAAAACGCAGGAGTGGCCGGAGAAACGGGGGAGTGGTTGGGCGAACGCTGGGTGTGTTTGTGACGTCAAACCAGGAACGACAAGCACTGAACTGATCGCACAGGCAGAGTAAGTCTGGAGCTACTCTAAAACTGCTAAGTAGTTTGTGATCGCAATATTGCGAATACATCGGTCGCAATTTTAAGATGCTAAGATACACTCCCAGTAGGCGGCGGCTTAGCGTGTGTAACTCTGCTAAATTCGCCTTGCGACCGATCAACTCGGAATGAGGGCCAAAATTCACAATATAGCACAAAGAATGAGCCGAAATTCACATTACAGCACACAGAATGAGCCAAAATTCACATTATAGCACACAGAATGAGCCAAAATTCACATTATAGCACACAGAATGAGCCAAAATTCACTTTATAGCACACGGTATGAGCCGAAATTCACATTATAGCACACAGAATGAGACAAAATTAACAATATAGCACACGGTATGAGTCGAAATTCACATTATAGCAAACGGTAATGAGACAAAATTCACATTATAGCACACTGAATGAGCCGAAATTCACCTTGTAGCACACTGAACGAGCCGAAATTCACCTTGTAGCACACTGAACGAGCCGAAATTCACCTTGTAGCACACTGAATGAGCCGAAATTCACATTGTAGCACACTGAATGAGCCGAAATTCACATTATAGCACACTGAATGAGCCGAAAAAGCAAAGCAGCAAAATTCAGTATTTTATGAGGACGAAATTAACACATTTGATAATTTCAGCAAAGGCTGCAGCATCGATGGTCGATGTCTTTAAACTGCCATTACTGGCTTTAGGGGGTCATTCACAGTTGATCGATCGCTAGCAGTTTTTAGCAGCCGTGCAAACGCTATGCTGCCGCCCACTGGGGAGTGTATTTTAGCTTAGCAGAAGTGCAAACGCATGTGCAGCCGAGCTCTGCAAAAAAAAAGTGTGTGCAGTTTGAGTAGCTCTGAACCTACTCAGCGCTTGCGATCACTTCAGCCTATTCGTGTCCGGATTTGACGTCATACGCCGAAATTCACATTGTAGCACACTGAATGAGCCGAAATTCACATTGTAGCACACTGAATGAGCTGAAATTGTGACAGCAGGGGCAGCCAATGACGACAGGGAGAGAAAGACAGTGACGGCAGGGAGAGAGAGAGTGACGACAGGGAGAGAGAGTGACGACAGGGAGAGAGAGTGACGACAGGGAGAGAGACAGTGACGACAGGGAGAGAGAGAGTGACGACAGGGGGAGAGAGAGTGACGACAGGGGGAGAGAGAGTGACGACAGGGAGAGAGAGAGTGTCGACAGTGACGACAGGGAGAGTGACGACAGTGACGACAGGGAGAGTGACGACAGTGATGACAGGGAGAGTGACGACAGTGACAGCAGGGGAACATTACCTCATTTGTTGCTGGCAACAGTGAGCTGTGGGCTGCTGGCAGCGTCGGGCGGCTAGTGGCTGGCACCAGGCGGCTGGTGTCGGGCAGCTGGTGAGCGGTGTGCGCGGGCGGCAGGCAGCGGTGAGTGGCTGTGAGCTACTACAGTGCTCTACACAGCCGCCGGCCGCCGCGCAGGGACGGGGAACACCATGTGCAGCAGGATGGCCACTTCCCTCGCCTCCTGCTGCACTTTCATGGGCTCATTTCCGAGTCAGTGGAAGAAGTGGCGGTATACCATACCGCCGTATACCGCCCCACTTCGACCACTGTGCGTATGTGTGTGTGTGTATATATATATATATATATATATATATATATATAAATACATATATATATATATATACATATATAATAACCCAGAACCTAATACAGCTCTTACTATTGCTCTGGTGCTGCTAGGTCCCCATCTAATGTATAGGGGTGCTGGCTGGGCGCTGTCCTCCCCGCTCCCTGCAGCCTGCGCGCTCAGCCAATAGCTGAGCCACAGGCTGCTGCTCCACAGATAATTGGACAGCTGAGCCGTCGCTCAGCTGTCCTTCCTGTGCACACTCTCTGCGTGCGGCGCCGCCGGCGCCAGCATTTTAATGCAACATTGAGCCGCCGCTGGAGTGGGGACAGCCATGGATCAGGTGCCCTGCATGTGGAGCCGCCGTCGGCTCCCGGGAGCCGGGAGCGCAGCACCGCAGATCGGACTAGAGATCCGATCTGTGGCAGCAGCGGGGGGCCCTTTTAAAAAGGGGGGCCCGGGGTACTTACCCCCGGGGCCCCCCTCTTAATCCGGCGCTAACCACTCAGCAAAGGGATGCAAAGCAGGGAGGCACCAGGAAGGAGACGCGCTCTCCCTGCTCTGTATCCCTGTGCTGAGCTGATGCCCCTGCTGCGCCGCCCTGTCCCCCCTGCTGCTGCCGGCTGCTGCGCCTGTCACAATCCATGACAGGCAGTGGCGCCGGCAGCTACAAGCCTCCTCTCCCCTCCCCTCCCACAGACTCACAGTGCAGTGAGAGGACCTAAAAGGGGGCAGGGCTACATGGTAATAAGGGGCAGAGCTACACGGGACCAGGCTGCAGACTGCAACACAGGAGATAGGCTGCCAGACTTCTTTATGTAAGTGGCTGGAAAACAAGTGAGTGAAAGTGGGTGTGTGTGTTTGTACAGTATCTGTATATACAGTATGAATGTGTGTGTGTATGTACATTTGTGTATATGTATGTGTGACTGTGTATGTGTGTAATGTATGTACAGTGTGTGTATGTGACTGTGTGTGTGACTGTGCGGCATAATGTGTGTTTGCCTCACTGGTACAGGAGGTGTTACGTGTGTAAGAATCAGTGGTACAGGGGTCGTTACGTGTTCTTGCGTCACTGGTACAGGAGGCGTTACGTGTGTAAGCGTCACTGGTATTGGGCGCGTTACATGTGTAAGCGTCACTGGTACAGGGGACGTTACGTGTGTAAGAGTCACTGGTACAGGAGGCATTATGTGTGTAAGCGTCACTTGTACAGGAGGCATTACGAGTGTAAGCATACATGGTACAGGGGACATTACGTGTGTAAGCGTCACTGATACAGGGGGTGTTACTTGTGCAAGCGTCACTGGTACAGGGTGCGTTACTTGTGCAAGCGTCACTACTACAGGGTGCGTTACTTGTGCAAGTGTCACTACTACAGGGGGTGTTACATGTGCAAGTGTCACTGCTACAGGGTGAGTTACTCGTGCAAGCGTCACTGGTACATTGGGCATTACAGTGCAAGCGTCACTGGTACAGGGGGCGTTACGTGTGTAAGCGTCACTACTACAGGGTTTATTGTGTGTGTAAGCGTCACTGGTACAGGGAGCGTTACGTGTGTAACTGTCACTGCTACAAGGGACATATTGTATAAGCATCACTGCTACAAGGGGCATTACGTGTGTAAGCGTCACTGCTACAGGGTGCGTTATGTGTGTAAGCATCACTGCATCTTGTATAAGCGTCACTGGTACAGGGGGTGTCACGTGTGTAAGCGCCACTACTACATGGGGCGTTGTGTATAAGCGGAACTACCACAGGGGGCATTGTGTGTAAGCGGCACTACTACAGGGAGCATTATGTGTATAAGCGTCACTGCTACAGGGGGCATTATGTGCGCTGTCCCTTTGTAAAGTATGGGAGGTTGCAAATTTATAGTTTTGCAGGGGGGCGCCGAACACCCTAGCACCGACCCTGGCTGCGGGGGTCAATATTGGGAATTCTGCACATTCCCGATATTGATACATCGGGCAGCATCGCATCCCCCATAGAACCCTATGGGGGATGTGGCTGCGGGTGACAATGGAGCGATAGCAGCATGTATCTCCTTCATACATTCCAGGGATACATAGTATTTGCGGCTAGCCCCCCAAAATAGGTGTTTTCGGTAGAGATGAGCGCATTCGGTTTTACTCGGATTTACCCGAATCTCCTCGGACGTCACGTGTTTTGGTTAGCCAATAAGAAAAATCCAGAAAATAAGAATTTACTCACCGGTAATTCTATTTCTCGTAGTCCGTAGTGGATGCTGGGGACTCCGTCAGGACCATGAGGAAATAGCGGCTCCGCAGGAGACAGGGCACAAAATTTAAAAGTTTGACCACTAGGTGGTGTGTACTGGCTCCTCCCCCTATGACCCTCCTCCAAGCCTCAGTTAGGATACTGTGCCCGGACGAGCGTACACAATAAGGAAGGATTTTGAATCCCGGGTAAGACTCATACCAGCCACACCAATCACACCGTACAACTTGTGATCTGAACCCAGTTAACAGTATGATAACGTAGGAGCCTCTGAAAAGATGGCTCACAACAATAAACAACCCGATTTTTTTGTAACAATAACTATGTACAAGTATTGCAGACAATCCGCACTTGGGATGGGCGCCCAGCATCCACTACGGACTACGAGAAATAGAATTACCGGTGAGTAAATTCTTATTTTCTCTGACGTCCTAGTGGATGCTGGGGACTCCGTCAGGACCATAGGGATTATACCAAAGCTCCCAAACGGGCGGGAGAGTGCGGATGACTCTGCAGCACCGAATGAGAGAACTCCAGGTCCTCCTTAGCCAGGGTATCAAATTTGTAGAATTTTACAAACGTGTTCTCCCCTGACCACGTAGCTGCTCGGCAGAGTTGTAATGCCGAGACCCCTCGGGCAGCCGCCCAAGATGAGCCCACCTTCCTTGTGGAGTGGGCATTGACAGATTTAGGCTGTGGCAGGCCTGCCACAGAATGTGCCAGTTGAATTGTGCTACAAATCCAACGAGCAATCGTCTGCTTAGAAGCAGGAGCACCCAGCTTGTTGGGTGCATACAGTATAAACAGCGAGTCAGATTTTCTGACTCCAGCCGTCCTTGAAATATATATTTTCAATGCTCTGACAACGTCCAGCAACTTGGAATCCTCCAAATCGCTAGTAGCCGCAGGCACCACAATAGGCTGGTTCAGGTGAAACGCTGATACCACCTTAGGCAGAAAATGAGGACGCGTCCTCAATTCTGCCCTGTCCAAATGGAAAATCAGATATGGGCTTTTATACGATAAAGCCGCCAATTCCGACACTCTCCTGGCTGAAGCCAGGGCCAGTAGCATGGTTACTTTCCATGTAAGATATTTCAAATCTACCGATTTGAGTGGCTCAAACCAATGGGATTTGAGAAAATCCAAAACTACATTGAGATCCCACGGTGCCACTGGGGGCACAACCGGGGGCTGTATATGTAGTACTCCTTTTACAAAAGTCTGGACTTCAGGAACTGAAGCCAATTCTTTCTGGAATAAAATCGACAGGGCCGAAATTTGAACCTTAATGGACCCTAATTTGAGGCCCATAGATAATCCTGTTTGCAGGAAATGTAGGAATCGACCCAGTTGAAATTCCTCTGTCGGGGCCTTCCTGGCCTCACACCATGCAACATATTTTCTCCAAATGCGGTGATAATGTTGTGCAGTCACCTCCTTCCTGGCTTTGACCAGGGTAGGGATGACCTCTTCCGGAATGCCTTTTTCCCTTAGGATCCGGCGTTCAACCGCCATGCCGTCAAACGCAGCCGCGGTAAGTCTTGGAATAGACACGGTCCCTGCTGAAGCAGATCCCTTCTTAGAGGTAGAGGCCACGGATCTTCCGTGAGCATCTCCTGAAGTTCCGGGTACCAAGTCCTTCTTGGCCAGTCCGGAGCCACTAGTATCGTTCTTACTCCCCTTCGCCGTATAATTCTCAGTACCTTGGGTATGAGAGGCAGAGGAGGGAACACATACACTGACTGGTACACCCATGGTGTTACCAGAGCGTCCACAGCTATTGCCTGAGGGTCTCTTGACCTGGCGCAATACCTGTCCAGTTTTTTGTTGAGGCGGGACGCCATCATGTCCACCATTGGTCTTTCCCAATGGACTACAATCATGTGGAAGACTTCTGGATGAAGTCCCCACTCTCCCGGGTGAAGATCGTGTCTGCTGAGGTAGTCTGCTTCCCAGTTGTCCACTCCCGGGATGAACACTGCTGACAGTGCTATCACATGATTTTCCGCCCAGCGAAGAATCCTTGCAGCTTCTGCCATTGCCCTCCTGCTTCTTGTGCCGCCCTGTCTGTTTACGTGGGCGACTGCCGTGATGTTGTCCGACTGGATCAACACCGGCTGACCCTGAAGCAGAGGTTTTGCCAGGCTTAGAGCATTGTAGATTGCTCTTAGTTCCAGTATATTTATGTGAAGAGACGTTTCCAGGCTTGACCACACGCCCTGGAAGTTTCTTCCTTGTGTGACCGCTCCCCAGCCTCTCAGGCTGGCATCCGTGGTCACTAGGACCCAGTTCTGTATGCCGAATCTGCGGCCCTCTAACAGATGAGCACTCTGCAACCACCATAGCAGAGAGACCCTTGTCCTTGTCGACAATTTTATCCGCTGATGCATCTGCAGATGCGATCCGGACCATTTGTCTAGCAGATCCCACTGAAAAATTTGTGCATGGAATCTGCCGAATGGAATCACTTCGTAAGAAGCCACCATTTTTCCCAGGACTCTTGTGCATTGATGCACAGACACTGTCCTGATAATGACAGTTTTGTACCACGAACCTGAGGTACCCTTGGTGTGAAGGGCAAATTGGGACATGAAGGTAAGCATCCTTGATGTCCAAGGACACCATAAAATCCCCTTCTTCCAGATTCGCTATCACTGCTCTGAGTGACTCCATCTTGAACTTGAATTTTTGTATGTACAGGTTCAGAGATTTCAGATTTAGAATAGGTCTTACCGAGCCGTCCGGCTTCGGTACCACAAATAGCGTGGAGTAATACCCCTTTCCCTGTTGTAGAAGGGGTACCTTGATTATCACCTGCTGAGAATACAGCTTGTGAATGGCTTCCAATACCGTCGCCCTGTCTGAGGGAGACGTTGGCAAAGCAGATTTTAGGAACCGGCGAGGGGGAGACTTCTCGAATTCCAACCTGTAACCCTGAGATACTACCTGCAGGATCCAGGGGTCCACCTGCGAGTGAGCCCACTGTGCGCTGAAATTCTTGAGGCGACCCCCCACCGCCCCTGAGTCCGCTTGTAAGGTCCCAGCGTCATGCTGAGGCCTTTGCAGAAGCCGGGGAGGACTTCTGCTCCTGGGAAGGGGCTGCTTGCTGCAGTCTCTTACCCTTTCCTTTGCCTCGGGGCAAATATGAATGTCCTTTTGCTCGCTTGTTCTTATAGGAACGAAAGGACTGCGGCTGAAAAGACTGCGTCTTTTTCTGCTGGGAGGGGACTTGAGGTAAAAAGGTGG
This sequence comes from Pseudophryne corroboree, assembly GCF_028390025.1. Lineage (NCBI taxonomy): Eukaryota > Metazoa > Chordata > Amphibia > Anura > Myobatrachidae > Pseudophryne > Pseudophryne corroboree. The sequence continues at coordinate 165,152,577 of NC_086445.1, forward strand.
ACTTCCCGGCTGTTGCCGTGGCTACCAAATCCGATAGACCGACCCCAAATAATTCCTCCCCTTTATACGGCAATACTGCCATATGCCGTTTGGAATCCGCATCGCCTGACCACTGTCGTGTCCATAGACTTCTTCTGGCAGATATGGACATCGCACTTACTCTTGATGCCAGAGTGCAGATATCCCTCTGTGCATCTCGCATATAAAGGAATGCATCCTTTAATTGCTCTATAGTCAATAAAATACTGTCCCTATCCAGGGTATCAATATTTTCAGTCAGGGAATCCGACCAAGCCACCCCAGCGCTGCACATCCAGGCTGAGGCGATTGCTGGTCGCAGTATAACACCAGTATGTGTGTATATACTTTTTAGAGTATTTTCCAGCCTCCTATCAGCTGGATCCTTGAGGGCGGCCGTATCAGGAGACGGTAACGCCACTTGTTTGGATAAACGTGTGAGCGCCTTGTCCACCCTAGGGGGTGTTTCCCAGCGCGCTCTAACCTCTGGCGGGAAAGGGTATAACGCCAATAACTTCTTTGAAATTAGCAGTTTTTTATCAGGGGTAACCCACGCTTCATCACACACGTCATTCAATTCCTCTGATTCAGGAAAAACTACAGGTAGTTTTTTCAGACCCCACATAATACCCCTTTTTGTGGTACTTGCAGTATCAGAGATATGCAAAGCCTCCTTCATTGCCGTGATCATATAACGTGTGGCCCTACTGGAAAATACGTTCGTTTCTTCACCGTCGACACTAGATTCGGTGTCCATGTCTGGGTCTGTGTCGACCGACTGAGGCAAAGGGCGTTTTACAGCCCCTGACGGTGTTTGAGACGCCTGTACAGGTACTAACTGGTTTGCCAGTCGTCTCATGTCGTCAACCGACTTTTGCAGCGTGCTGACATTATCACGTAATTCCATAAACAAAGCCATCCATTCCGGTGTCGACTCCCTAGGGGGTGACATCACCATTACCGGCCATTGCTCCGCCTCCACACCAACATCGTCCTCATACATGTCGACACACACGTACCGACACACAGCAGACACACAGGGAATGCTCTGATAGAAGACAGGACCCCACTAGCCCTTTGGGGAGACAGAGGGAGAGTTTGCCAGCACACACCAAAGCGCTATAATTATATAGGAACAACCTTATATAAGTGTTGTTTCCTTATAGCTGCTTAAATATATATAATATCGCCAAAAAATGCCCCCCCTCTCTGTTTTTTACCCTGTTTCTGTAGTGCAGTGCAGGGGAGAGCCTGGGAGCCTTCCTAGCAGCGGAGCTGTGTAGGAAAATGGCGCTGTGTGCTGAGGAGATAGGCCCCGCCCCCTATTCCGGCGGGCTCTTCTCCCGGTTTTTCTGAGACTTGGCAGGGGTGAAATACATCCATATAGCCTCATGGACTATATGTGATGTATTCTTTTTAGCCAGAAAGGTATTAACATTGCTGCCCAGGGCGCCCCCCCCAGCGCCCTGCACCCTCAGTGACCGCCGGTGTGAAGTGTGCCTGAGCGCAATGGCGCACAGCTGCAGTGCTGTGCGCTACCTCATGAAGACTGAAAAGCCTTCAGCCGCCGGTTTCTGGACCTCTTCTTACTTCGGCATCTGCAAGGGGGTCGGCGGCGCGGCTCCGGTGACCCATCCAGGCTGTACCTGTGATCGTCCCTCTGGAGCTAGTGTCCAGTAGCCTAAGAAGCAAATCCATCCTGCACGCAGGTGAGTTCACTTCTTCTCCCCTAGGTCCCTCGTTGCAGTGAGCCTGTTGCCAGCAGGACTCACTGAAAATAATAAAACTATCAAAACTTTTACTCTAAGCAGCTCTTTATGAGAGCCACCTAGATTGCACCCTGCTCGGACGGGCACAAAAACCTAACTGGGGCTTGGAGGAGGGTCATAGGGGGAGGAGCCAGTACACACCACCTAGTGGTCAAACTTTTAAATTTTGTGCCCTGTCTCCTGCGGAGCCGCTATTTCCTCATGGTCCTGACGGAGTCCCCAGCATCCACTAGGACGTCAGAGAAAATAAGAAATGGCGATAATTCTGGCGTAAAGAACCGAGTAAATCCAAACCCGCTCATCTCTAGTTTTCGGGGTCATAGTCACAAATACTGATTGATAAATGGGCCCCAAAGTACCAGCCAATCAGCTCCTAACTGCCATGCTACAGGCTGTGTTTGAAAAATTACAGAAGCTGTTTGGTTAGTACTTTATCTTGGTTCAATTTATCTCTCTCCAAGGCTTAGTACATAGACCCCTGTATCTCTGTGGAGGCAGCTAAAGACTGATAAGAGTCGGAGGGGAGGCCATTCTCTGTACTCCAGTCAGGCGGCTGCCAAATTGACAGCAGGTTGGTATGTAACAGGTGGCTAGCAAATGGGAAGTAGGTCTCTGTGTATCAGGTGGCTAGCAAATGAAAGGTAGGCCTCTGTTCAACAGATGGCTAGCAAACGGGAGGTAGGCCTCTCTGCATCAAGTGGTTGGCAAATTGGAGACAGGCCTCTGTGCATCAGGTGACTTGCAAATGGTAGGTAGGCTTCTGTGCAACTGGTGTCTAGCAAATGGGAGGTAGGTCTCAACAGGTGGCTGTTAGTTTTAGTAAGCAGTGTGCATAACATCACAGATACACTGCACTATCTATATTCAATATTATTACTGGATTCTGGAACAAATATTGCGTCCTGTGTGTCTCATCTATCATTTCTTTTAGGGGCATGAACAGGATTTTATATTTGCCTTTCACCAAAATAGCTATGTACTACATATTTATATGAAGGGCCGCTGAGACATCAGTTGGGCACTGATAATAGGGGGGAGTGGCCACTGGTGGAGTCGCAGCTAAGCCCCTTTTTAGCATAAATTGTTACAGTGCGCAACATCGTTCTCAAGGGCACGTGCAGAATGCATATGCCTGTGGAATCATGGGGGATGTAGTCAATGTCAGACTGGGGCATGGAAGGCCCACCAGGGAATGCAGTGATAGTGATGGAAGCATAAGGGTTGTGGCCAGCCACCAAAGTGGGTGTGGCCAGCCGCCACAGAGGGACTAGGCCAACCATTAGAGAGGCCATACAAAGAACACAGGAGGGGACTGGGGTGTGTTAAGATCACCCACTTTGCTTGGCAGGAGGGCTAATCATGGTGTGGTTTTCATAGAAACAAGCCAAGTATCCAAGTATATCCATGATCCTGCTCCACCAAGTTACTGATCCCTAGAAGAGGGAATGGAGCCCTCAGGCAGCTGGCCCACTGGGGACTTCCCCTGAACACTTATAGGCCAGTCAACGCCTGAGTGTAGTTATGTCTCCCCAGCCCCCTGTTGTGGCCCGAGTATATGATGCAGAGATGAAGGTCAGCCTTTTAGCAGAGCATGTTTTGCATGTTTTCACACTGCGCATGCCCTGGAACTAAGCATTCGTCAGTATGGTCCATTCAGACTCATGTGCGTTTCAATCACATTTCTACTTATAGCTGGAGAGATGTAACTGCTGCATTGGGGTGTACTCATATAGGCAGAGTTCAGTGTGGACACTTAGGGGGTAATTCTGAGTTGATCGCAACAGCAATTTTGTTAGCAATTGGGCAAAACCATGTGCACTGCAGGGGGGCAGATATAACATTTGCAGAGAGAGTTAGATTTGGGTGGGTTATTTTGTTTCTGTACAGGGAAAATACTGGCTGCTTTATTTTTACACTGCAATTTAGATTTCAGTTTGAACACACCACACCCAAATCTAACTCTCTTTGCACGTTATATCTGCCCCTCCTGCAGTGCACATGGTTTTGCCCAACTGCTAAAAAATGTCCTACTGCGATCAACTTGGAATTACCCCCTTAGACAGAACAACGGGCTATGCATGAATACAGATTTTATAGAACAAGGGGCCTAATTCAGAGTTGATCGCAGCAGCAAATTTGTTAGCAGTTGGGCAAAACCATGTGCACTGCAGGTGTGGCAGATATAACATTTACAGAGAGAGTTAGATTTAGGTGGGGTGTGTTTAAACTGAAATCTAAATTGCAGTGTAAAAATAAAGCAGCCAGTATTTACCCTGCACAGAAACAAAATAACCTAACTCTCTCTGCAAATGTTATATCTGCCCCAGCTGCAGTGCACATGGTTTTGGCCAACTGCTAACAAATTTCCTGCTGCGATCAACTCTGAATTACCCCCAATGACCCTTATCCTGCGCTGAAATTATAGACAAATGTAACCAGGGACATATTAATAGAGGAGGGGACCCGTGTGCAGTCTCCATATGGGCCCACTCCTCTCTGGCTGGCAGCACAGTGGGACTCAGCACTAGGGTCACTAGGACTGGTGGCAGGAAACCCTGATATGTTTTAGAAGTCTTGACAAAGGCCAGCAATGGTGGCCGAAACGTCGACAGTACGTAAATAAATATTTGTGAAGTTTTTGCAACTACAAATTAGTCTGGTGAGTGCATTTCATCTATCTGCATTATATTGGATCGGTCTGCAACAACCGTTTCTGAAGGACTGGCACCCCAGCTTATGCGCGTTATGAAGATTGTGAGTGCAGCTCTCCCTGCGAATGTATATATATATAAATATATATATATATATATATATTAGGTTCATAGCTATAGAGCAGGGGTGGCCAACCCGCGGCTCTCGAGCTGCATGTGGCTTTTTCATCGTCCGCATACGGCTCAATCCGCTCCCGGCCACCGCTGCGCTACTTCAAAGGACTCTCAACGGCGTGTGAGGAGAGGGGAGGAGAGCGCAGCGCTCGCCACTCCTGCCCTGACTCCTGCGGCGATGTCTAGCTTCAATTCGGTGCCGGACCATGAGCCAATCAGAGCTCACGGTCCGGCAGCTAAGGCTCCTGATTGGTTGCCGGATCGCTAGCTGAATTGAAGATATATACTCCAACAGGAGTCAGAGGAACAGGAGAGGCGCGCGCTCTCCTCCCCTCACAGCAGCAGCAGCACGGTGAGTAGCACTTGGGAGTGGGAGGGGGTGGGGGGGGGGTGAGCCACTGTGGGGACGTGTATCTGCACTGTGGCCATAGCTGGCACTGTGGGGGCAAGTGTATCTGCGCTGGGGGCATAGCTGGCACTGTAGGGGCATGTGTGTCTGCGCTGGGGGCATAGCTGGCACTGTGGGGGCATGTGTATCTGCGCTGGGGGCATAGCTGGCACTGTGGGGGCATGTGTATCTGCGCTGGGGGCATAGCTGGCACTGTGGGGGCATGAGTCTCTGCACTGGGGACATAGCTGACACTGTGGGGGCATGTGTATCTGCGCTGGGGGCATAGCTGGCACTGTGGGGGCATGTGTATCTGCGCTGGGGGCATAGCTGGCACTGTGGGGGCATGAGTCTCTGCACTGGGGACATAGCTGACACTGTGGGGGCATGTGTGTCTGCACTGGGGGCATAGCTGGCACTGTGGGGGCATGTGTATCTGCACTGGGGGCATAGCTGGCATTGTGGGGGCATGTGTATCTGCACTGGGGGCATAGTTGGCACTGTGGGGACATGTGTATCTGCACTGGGGGCTTAGCTGGCACTGTGGGGGCATGTGTATCTGGTTCTGTAGGGGCATGTGTATCTGCACTGGGGGCATAGCTGGCATTGTGGGGGCATGTGTATCTGGCACTGGGGGCTTAGCTGGCACTGTGGGGACATGTGTATCTGCACTGGGGGCTTAGCTGGCACTGTGGGGACATGTGTATCTGCACTGGGGGCTTAGCTGGCACTGTGGGGACATGTGTATCTGCACTGGGGGCTTAGCTGGCACTGTGGGGACATGTGTATCTGCACGGGGGTATATCTGGCACTATAAGGACATGTGTAGCTGGCACTGGGGGCATATCTGGCACTGTAAGGACATGTGTAGCTGGCACTGGGGGGGCATATCTGGCACTGGGGGCATATCTGGCACTGTTAGGACTTGTGTATCTGGCACTGGGGGCATAGCTGGCACTGTGTGGACAGGTGTATCTGGCACTGGGGGTATATCTGGCACTGTTAGGACATGTGTATCTGCACTGGAGGCATATCTGGCACTGTGGGGGCATGTGTATCTGGCACTGGGGGCATAGCTGGCACTGTGGGGACATGTGTATCTGGCACTGGGGGCATATCTGGCACTGTGGGGGCATGTGTATCTGGCACTGGGGGCATAGCTGGCACTGTGGGAACATGTGTATCTGGCACTGGGGGCATAGCTGGCACTGTGGGGGCATGTGTATCTGGTTCTGTAGGGGCATGTGTATCTGGCACTGGGGGCATATATTTATCTGGCACTGTGTGGACATATGTGTATCTGGCACTGTGGAGGGGGGTATATGTATCTGGCAATGTGGAGGCACCCATTTATTGGCATTTTAATATGTATGTGGCACTGTACTGGGGCATTATATGTATGTGGCACTGTACAACATGACTAAAAACGGGGTTATGACACAAGGTCATACTCCTACAAATGTCACACCAAAAGGTGCGCGCACAAAAATGTGGTGTGGCTTTGTGGCGCGTGCATGATAGTGGCTCTTGCCCGTTACTACGGCTCTTTTCTGGCTCTTTGCCTCTGACTGGTTGGCCACCCCTGCTATAAAGATAGATAGATAGATAGATAGATAGATAGATAGATAGATAGATAGATAGATAGATAGATAGATAGAGTTAAAGTTCATAAACACAGAGATAGATAGATAGATAGATAGATAGATAGATAGATAGATAGATAGATAGATAGATAGATAGATAGATAGATACATGTAAAACTTTTGTTTTTAAATACATTGATTACAGTAACAAAATGAAAGCTAAGAACGTAAAAATTGCTAAAACAGCACAGATGTGTACAGGGCCATGGAAAGAAAGCAGTCCTTTGTTATACTCCGTCTAATTCAACTTAGAATAAATAAATGCAATGTCTGATTAGTTATTATGGATTACCATGCACAGCTGTGCTTCTACATATATTATTATTTTATTAACAATTATATCTATAGCGCCAGCATATTCCATTGCACTGTACAACTGGCAACAAGCACAGTAATAAAACAAGACAGGGTATGGACAGAGAGGTAAAAGGGCCCTGCTCGCAAACTTGCACTCTGTAGAATAATTAATGCTGTGTGTAAAATGTAACTTGAACAAATGATTACATTTAAGAAATGAATAATTCCCCTTTCACATCACCAAAATAACCCAGTTTACTGTCGGGTCGCGGTGTTGTGTGAAAGGGGTATGTTACAATTTACATTTCACTGAGAATTAGAGCAGAGTTATTCCCTGGTTGAAGTGCAGTGTGAATGGGTTGCCGGGTCGATGCGACCTGGGACCCGTTCACACTATAGGGAGAGGCGGCACTATAGGGAGAGGTGGCGCTTGGAGATGATCTGATCTCCAGGTGCTGCCTCAGCACATGTCACCGCTGACGTCACCAGCCCGGCAATATGCCGCCTTGGTGCCGCCAGTCTGAAAGGGGTCTCAAGCAGGTTGCACCCAGGAAGGAGCCATGCACAAGTCCCGGGTGCAACCCAATATTGTGATGTGAAAGCGGTATTAGCGTTTGGCTGTAGTTGTAGGTATGAAACATGCAGATTGCTCATCACTGGTTTACATACTATTTGGGCTTTTTTTGTGCATACTGTGCCACTACAGAGCTGTGTTGGGTGTCTGATGATGCCAGCACGCACTTACGTATGGACACGGCACGTTACTATACACAAGTGTGTAAAATAACGTATGATGTTTTGAGTTGTGCTATCCATACCATATGAGCCCTATTCAGTTGTACATCAATTTATGGCTGCATTCCCATCGGGAAAAAAAAAATACTGCATAATGTTTTGCAGTAGAATGGAGTAATATGTAACAATATCATTTTCCCAATATCCTACAATATTCCTGGAGGTACAACTGAAAACGGTGCACTACATTACAGTTCCCAAAAGGCCCGGCTGCTATACTATAGGTTCAGATATTCAGGACAACTTGAAATCAGCGACACTGTGGATACATTTAATGAGTCCTTAGCTACAACACAGATGGAACCAGTATAATAACTTTTAATTGTCTACTTTTACAATTCCCCTTTCATACTGTATGCACCTGTGTTTCTAGCTCCCTACAGTAAGGAAATACAGGTACATCTGTCTCAGGCTACCTGCCAATGAAGTCTATCCAACTTAATATTATGTGAGATTTTTACACCAGACCGAAGTCTGGAGAATCAATTGAATCGCAGTTGCACTCTAGATACATTGTACACTGGTAATTTTACAAGCCTACACCTTCACCCGTAAAGGATTAAATAGAAATGTGCGCCATCAGCAGGAAATTGCTGTTTTAACCCTTACCCTACCAAAGGGTTTTGCCTTGCAGGACACATATCCTGCACATAGGAATACGAAACCTCCACTGTTCTATCAAAGAACAAAGAAACAATGTGATTAAATATGTAGAGCGATTAGAAATGTTTTTTGTTGTTTTTTTTTTTTGGGGGGGGGGGGGGAGAAATAATTTGCTACTTGCCATAGCAGCACCCCACATAAATGACAAAGCCTTGGTATATCCAGATCATATGGCGTTTTAATTGTAATGGTCTCCCCAATAAGCATTGTCCCTAAAGGCTGTCACTTATGGGTCTGTGATAAGGAGGGAGGATTAGGGCGGGCAGTGCTGCCTCCCCTGTTGTCAAGGAGGCGATGACGTCATCCCTTTCTTAAATTAGCCCGTTGTCAGCCGCTGGCGACTTTTCCCTCTGGCAGAGGGACCTGTCAATTACGTGACGTCACAATACGCCTGTTGTGACTGTAAACAACGTTCTCTCTCTGTGTTCTCGGTGTTCACAGCGTTCTCTGCCCCTTCCCCTCTCACTCCTAGTTCCCCCTCACCTACCTTTCACTAAAGGCTCTCCTTCAGCACTACCGTAGCCTGGACATCCCCCTCTATGCCGGGCTCTATGGCTGGGGGATCCAGCAGCAGATTACTAGATTTATTAAATAAAAAAGCAATTCATTGAGAAGCACCGAGGAGGTGACGTAATGTCCCCAGTAGCAGAGCCTCCTCCAATGGTTTGGCGAGCTGAGGGGAAGACAAGTGGATGGTAACCCCTCCACTGCCAGCAGCTCAGGGCATACAGAGAGCTATTACTTGGCAATGCATTCATTGTAGATGGCTAAACATACCATAAAGACATTAATAATTCATCCCGCATATTGCTGCACGTAGCTGCGCCAGCATTTGCGCACTTTGCGCTTTCAGTATTTACCATACAGCGAGATGAAGTGCACACGGTAGAGGTAAACAAGACTAGCCGTCCAATAATTCGCCGATCTTCTGTTTACACAGCGGACTGCGACAAATAAGCGATCAGTTGTCAGCAAGAGACATTGCCTATCAAAGGCTATCATGCACAGTGGTCAGCGCAACAAATACGTCCAGTAGGATTATACATGTGTCTCTGGGACGTGCCTGACAATGCCCCTCTTGTCTTCTATATACAGCCGATAACACATGAAGCAACCCCAGATGCACAGGCAAGAAATAGTGGAATGGCACTTACTCATGGGGGGAAGCCTTTAGCGGATGGGGAACCCAGACCTGAAGCTGAACATTGATAGAAAGCCATTTGTCCAATACCAACATCCAATGCGTTTCATCTGCTCACGATCCTCAGCCAGGCAGAGGCAGGGGAGCCCTCGGACAGTCAGGGCAGTTTAGGCAAAAGCTTCTAGGAAGTTGTCTTTGTTCCACTATTTATACATTGCGTCAACATTGCGAACAGGAGAGGCGTGGCCACAACACTCCGGCAGACACATCGCAGCAGCGCTGATTCCTCCACCCCGCTGAGGATCGCCAGATCAGATGTATCACGTGTCCGGGGATAACCAGCCCTGCCTGCCAGCCTGCCTGTCACAAGCGAAACACAAGCAGCAGCAAGCCCCAGCAAGATAAAGCGCTGTATGGAGGCTGCCTCCCTCCCTTCCTCCTTCCCCCTACTCCGCCCGCCTCATCTGCACAGAAGAGAAGTCCTGCTAGGTGAAAGTCAGACAGCACTCATTTCAGTCAACGCCGAAGTGCTGTCTGTTGTCACAGTGTCAATAATAGGGTGAAAAATCGATATTTTAAGTATACAGGATTGTGTGTGTGTGTGTGTGTGTGTGTGTGTGTGTGTGTGTGTGTGTGTGTGTGTGTGTGTGTGTGTGTCTGTCTCACGGAGATTGGTATGCTTATAAGTGTAATAAGGAGTACGCATACAACATGCTGGAATAAGCAGCAGTTATATAGGAACCCCAATATGTACATGGGACAGATCTCTGGGTGGTTTGTTCTGCTACTGGGGCTTCTCCAAAATTATTTGGTGCCTGTACTGAGACTTGCTTTAATATGATGACTTTTGGTACTATGCATCTATTGTGGCCAATCCTGGGATCAGGATTGGCGGGATCCCGGGATTTAGGCCAAAAATTGTCCAGGATTCAATCCCGGGATTGGAACTTCCAATCCCGGGGATTTCGGGATTAGCCAGTCCACTGTTTTTTTCAGTGCCGGGCAGCGCTGAACCGCTTCAGCAGGCTCAGACGCTGACCAACTCCCCTGCCCCCGTCTCTGCGTACTGCACAGCGTGACATGATGTCAGAGGTCATGCTGCGCAGTCTGACACCAGCCGCCCACTCCGCCCGGACTGTACATCGCCGTCCGCAGCCAGCAGCTAGTGAACCCTCCCTCCCTGCTGTCTAGGATGGTGAGTATTTATGTGGGCTGGGCGGGTTTGGGGGGAAATCACTGAAGATTTTAATTTTAAAATCTGTAACCCAATCCCGGGTATCCCAGGATTGACCAGTTTTCAATCCCGATACCCGGAATTGAAAAAATGGCCCGGGATTGGCCTCCCTATATGCGTCCTGGCAGACGGGATGCCAGCAGTCACAATACTGACACCGGCATCCCAATGGTCACAATGGGATGCCAAGGTAAGTATGCCAACCCCGCCCTAAACCTAACCCTCCCTTTCTGCAGCCTAACCTCCCCCTTTAGTGCCAACCCTAACCTCCCCCCTTAGTGCCTAAGTCCTTTCCCCCCTTTCTGGAGCCTAACCCTAATCATCTACCATTAGGGCCTAAACCTAACCCCCTGATGGGGGTAACTAATCCCCCTTTCTGCAGTCTAACACTAACCTCCCACCCCCCTCTTATAGCCTAACCCTAATACTCCCGGCTATACTTGCCTTCAGGATTCCAGAGCCAGTGTTCTGAAGGGTATCAGGATTCCGGCGTCGGTATTCTGACAGGTGTTGGAATCCCGACAGCTGGTATCTTGAACGTATACCGTCTGAAGGCTACATTGTACTGAAATTTATATAGCAGAATACTTGGGCATATGCCATGGTGATGCCATTAGTCAATAATTTGTCCATTCCTTTTACTTTTCCTGGTACTGGGGACAATGTAATCAAGTTAATCCAGGTGTCACAATGTGACATCATCAGAGCTGTATCTCCAGATGATGTGATGTCGAATCTAGATGTATCTCTGGATGATGTGATATGTTACCTAGGTGTATCTCCAGGTGATGTGATTTGGTACGCAGGTGTATATCCAGATGTGATATGGTATCTAGGGGTATCTCTAGATGATGTAATATAGTACCCATGTGTATCTCCAGATGATGTGATATGGTATCTAGGGGTATCGCCAGATAATTTGATATGGTATCCAGGTGTATCTCCAGATGATGTAATATGGTACCAAGGTGTATTTCCAGATGATGTGAAATTGTGTCCAGGTGTATCTCCAGATGATGTGATATGGTATCTAGGTGTATCTCCAGTTGACGTGATATGACATCTAGGTGTACCTCCAGATGATGTGATATGGTACCCAGGTGTATATCAGATGATATGGCATCTACGTATATTGCCAGATGATGTGATAAGTCATTTACGTGTATGTCCAGATGATGTGACGTGGCATCTAGGTGAACCTCCAGGTGATGTGATATGGTATCTAGGATATCTTCAGATGATGTGATTTGGTACCTAGGTGTATCTCGAGATGATTTGATATGGTAC